>NC_087473.1:12669663-12969663 GCF_036321535.1 Camelus dromedarius
ACTTATCTCAGTCCTGAAGAAGTGTCCTTGTATTGGAGTATCACTATGCAATCTATGTGTGCCAGGTTGCTTTGGTGGGAGAGTGGGAACTGATGTATGCATGGGTCACATCTTCCTCTAGGGTGTGCTGACAGCTATTATCTTGGTAGGAGGTAGGGATGTAGATGGAGTGGCTAGAGCCAGAACAGGTGTGAGATGGGGCTTCTCCTACCCTTAGTAGCTAACCCTGTCTTATTAGAAGTGGGATTGGGTTCCAAGGTGCTGGAGTAGGATACCTGAATCAGGTCTGAGATGATTCTGTTCCCTCTAAGTGTGTGCTTCCTTCTCCCAGCATGAGCACTTTTGCCTTGGGAGGGAGCAGCGCTGGAGCAAGAGGAAATGCAGCAAGGGCTTGCTTTGAGCCAGGATGCATGCTAAGGGAGTCCTGGCACACCAGTCTTCCTTTCAGATAGCTCCCCAAACACTATCAATGGCTGCCTTTACCTCATTTGGAATTTGTGCTGGGGGTCCAAGTTAGTTTTGTGCCCTCCACCAACTGTGTCCTCTCCTCAGTGAAGGCAGCCTTCACCCTAAGGTAGAACTGTCCCAGAGCTGGTGGTGTCAGAGCAGGTACTAGGCATGTGCCACGGTGGTCACAGGAAATTGGATGAGTCCTAGGAAGTTTCAATCTGCTTCTTCTGCCTTGTAACCAAGAGCAAGCAAGCATGAGGAGCCTAGGTTTCCTACAAGAGTGGTGTCCAGATTTCTCACAGCCCTGCTATTAGTACCACTGGTTTTCAAACTAGCTAAATGTACTTACCTTCTCAGTGTTAGATCCCAGGGGTGGGTGGTCAACATGTGGTTTGGATTGCTAACTACCCAGGGATGCTCTCTGAGCCCACATGGTCCCCATTCTCTTCTGTGTCCTCTTTTAGGGATGTGGGTCCCTAAGAGATTGCTTAAGGACCTGAGTGCTTCTCTTTCCTTCCTACCTGACTGTGTATGGATCTTTCTTTCAGCCTTGTTTGTACAATAGTATTTCTGCCAGTCTCCTGTTAGTTTTCAGTGAGAGATTTACTCACATGTACATGCATTTTCAATACTTTCATGGGGGGTGGGGGGAGGAGTGTAAACTCAGTATCCCCCACTCCAGTGTCTTGATCTCCTCCCCAAATAGACTTTATTTTGAAAGAGAAGCTTTAAGTTCATAGCAAAATTGAGGGGAAACTACAGACATTTCCATACATCTGCTACACTCATGCTTATCTTCCCCATTGTAAACATCCACCACCACAGCGGGACTTTTATTTCAATCGATACAGTGTGATCACTTAGTTTAAAGTTCATTATTGACACTGTATATTCTTTGGGTTTGGACAAAGTATAATGACATGTATCTACCATTCTTAGAAACAATGAACAGTATATATAGGTAAATTAAAAATATATGGGCAGTAAAAAAAAAGATCTATCAAGCCATGAAAAACATGGAAGAAACTTAAAAGATATATTACTAAGTGAAAGAAGCCAGTCTGAAAAGGCTACAAACTGTATGATTCCAACCAAATGACATTCTGGAAAAGGCACAGCTACAAAAACAATAAATAGATCATGGTTTCCAGGGGTTTAGGGAGAGGCAGGGAGGAGGATGAAAAGATGGAGGACAAGGGATTTTTTAGGGCAATGAAATTATTATGTATGATACTATAGTGGTGGCTACCATGTCATTATGCATTTGCCAAAGCCCATAGAGTGTACAACATCAAGAGTGTAACACTAATGTAAACTATGGAGTTTGTTTGATAATAATGTGCCCATGTTGGTTCATCAGTTTTACCAAATACACCACACTTATGAGGGATGTTTAGGGTAGGGGAGTATATATGTGTGGGTGGGGAGGGCTGTGCGGGAACTCTGTATTTTCTGCTCAAGTCTGCTGTAAACCTGAAACTGCTTTAAAAAAATTAAGTCTAAAAAAAAAAAAAATACACCATTGTCCAGTCACATTTACTCCAGGTATGCAAGGATGGTTCAACAACTAGAATTTGTCAGTGTCATACATCACATTAACAAAATGGATAAAAGTCATAAATCATCTCAGTAGATGCAGAAAAAGCATCTGACAAACAAAGAAGATACAGAAGAAACATATCTGAACATAATAAAGACTATATGTAAGAAGCCCTCAGCTATCATTATACTCAACGGTGCAAAGTTGAAAGCTGAAAGATTTTCACCAAGATCAGGAAGCAAACTCTTATTGCTTTTATTCAACACAGTATAGGTAGTCCTAGACAGAAGAATTAAGCAAGAAAAAAAGGTCATCCAAATTGGAAAAGAAGAGTTAAAACTGTCACTATTACAGATGAGAAGATATTATATAAAGATCCTAAATACTACACTAAAAAATTGTTAGAAGTAAGAAAAAAATTCAGTAAAGTTGCAGGATACAATACCAATGTGCAAAAACCTGTTGCATTTCTATACACTAGTAACAAACTAACAGAAGGAGAAAGTTTAAAAAATCCTATTTACAATTGCATCAAAAGATAACATATTTAGGAATAAATTTAAGGAGGTACATTGAACACTGTAAAACACTGATGAAATAAATTAAAGACACAAATAAGTGAAAAGATACGCACTCATGGGTTGGAAAAATTAATATTGTTGTAATGTCCATACTACCCAAAACAATCTATAGAGTCAATGAAAGCCGTATGAAAATTCCAATGACATTTTTCAAAGAAATGGAACAAAGAATCCCAAAATTTTTATGGAACCACAAAGGACAATCTTGAGTAACAAACAGCCAAAACAATCTTCAGTAACAGGAACAAAGCTGAAGGCATTATAGTCCCTGATTTCAAACTTATTATAAAGCTATCATAATGAAAACAATATGGTTTAAGCATAAAAACAGACATATAGATCAATGGAACAGAAAAGAGTACCCAGAAATAAACCCACAAATATATGATCAATTGATTTATGACCAAGGATCCAAGAAGATACAATGGGAAAAGGACAGTCTCTTCAATAATTGGTGCTGGGCAAACTGGACCAGCTATATGAAAAGTATGAAACTGGACCACTATCTTATACCATACACCAAATTAACTTAATATGTAGTTAAGGATATGAGTGTACGACCTGAAATCAAAAAACCCAGAAGGGAACAAAGGTGGTAATTGCTTGAAATTAGTATGGGCTATGAATTTTTGGGTTTGATGCCAAAAGCAACAGCAACAAAAGCAAAAAACAAACAAGTGGGACTATATCAACAACACTATTAATCATGAGGGAAATGCAAATCAAACCACAATGAGATATCACCTCATACCTGTTAGAATGGCTGTCATCAAATAGACAAGAAATACTAAGTGTTGAAAAAGATGTGGAATGAAGACAACTATAGTACACTGTTGGTGGGAATGTATAAATTGGTGCAGCCACTATGGAGGACAGTATGGAGGTTCCTCAAAAAATTAAAACAGAGCTGACATTTAATTAAGCAATCACACTACGGAGTACTTATCTGAAGAAAACGTAAACATTAACACAAAAAGATGTATGTACCCCTCATATCCACTGCAGCACTATTTACAATAGTGAAGATATGGAATCAATCTAAGTGTTGTTCAACACACGACTGGATAAAGAATGTGTGTGTGTATATATATATACAATCGAAATTGGCCATAAAAAAGAAGGAAAACTGGCCATTTGAGATGTTGTGGATGGAACTTAATGGCATTTTGCTCAGTGAAGGTAAGTGACACAGAGAAAGACAAATACTGTATGATTTTATATGTGGAATCATAAAACAACAACAAAACGAAAAACAACTGGATCATAAATACAGAGAACAGACATCAGGGCATGGGAATTGGGTTAAATGGGTAAATGGAGTCAAAAGGTACAAACTTCCAGGCACAAAATAAATAAATCATAGGGATGTGATGTACAGCATAGTGACTACAGTTGATAATACTGTTTTGCATATTTGAAATTTGTGGAAAGAGTAAATCTTAAAAATTCTCATCTCAAAAATTCTCAAGAAAACAATGTAACGATGTACGGTGGTTGATGTTAACTAGATTTATCATGCTGATACATTTCCCAATATATACAAATATGAAATCATTTTGTTGTTTACCTGAAGCTCTTATGTCAATGATACTTCAATTAAAAATAACAAAGCCATATCGCTACACCTTCCTGGCATAAAGTATTGCACTCAGAGCTCTTGAATTAGTTTGCTAGGACTGCCTGGTACCACAGACTTCAGTGGCAAAACAACAGAAATTTGTCTTATTATCATTATACAGGGTGGAAGATAAGGCCCAGGGTGCTGGCAGGGTTAGTTTCTTCATTTGTCTTGCAGATGGACATCCTTTTGCTGATATGTTCTCTGTGTATACACAACCCTGCATGTACAAACTTCCTCTTAAAGGGGCCATTCAGATTGAATTAAGAGCCATTTTAAGGGCCGCATTTTAACTTAATCACAGCTTTGAAGACCTTTCCTCCAAATATCCTTTCAATCCTATATTCTGGGGATTGGTACTTAGAACATGTGAACACAAGAGGAAGGGGATAAATATGACACACTCCTTAGTTCATAACATGATCGGAGCATTAAGAAGCTGAGAGATTTAGAGGAGGAAAGAGTCCAAAGATCTGTGGCTTGTTTCTCTAGGTTTGATATTTGAGTGAAAAGTAAATTACCATCAAAGTCTAAACATTTTAGGTGTTCACCTAATTCATTGCCCAGCAGTTTCTTAGTCTGATCTGCGTTCAAAATTAGTGGGCTCCCACAGTTTGGAAGATGGAAGAGTCAGGGACAATCAGGAGGCTCCATATAGAGTGAAGACCAGGATCGGCCGTTTTAGGACTGTTCTGATGGGCACATGAGGTAGTGAGTTGTCCACATCCACACTTCTAGGTGCGTCCTCCCTGTTTCAACCAGGAAAACCCGGTGCAGTTTCCTTTTCAAGCTACTAAGCTCTCTAGCCTTCCCTCAGGCTATTTATTCACTTTTGAGCGGCCAGGTTGGGTAACCAGGCTACGCAGGGCGCACCCCCCGCCCCATGCCGTCATCTTTCACCGCTTACATAAGCACAGTGGAGGGTCCCACGGTTTTGGGCTTAAGAGTCCAGTGCAGTGCTGAAGTGAGGTGAGTGCCTTCTTTCTCTGGAATTGTTTAGGTCGCTGATTCAGCCCCAGGTTATCTATCAGGTGGCTGCGTGTGGGAAGTAGGTCTTAGCTAGGAAGGGAAGAGGAAAGAGCGCAGGGAAAAGGAATATGAAGGGAAAGTGGAGGAAAGAAAGGAAACGTTGGGAAGGTGATTGCAGAAAGGAGAGAAAGAAGAGCAGTGGCGGTCGGCAGAAATAAAAGGGGTGGAGGGAACAGGAAAAGAGATTGGAGGAAAAGCAAGTAAGGAAGACTGTACAAAGAGTGGAGGGGTAGGTTAGGAATAACTGAAATAAGTGAAGAGGAAGATCGGGAAGAACAGCAGCAGACGGGCAAAGACGGAAAGTGAAGACCTGAGGCAGCACTAGGAAGCGACTGGTGCCTGAGGAAGAGTATAAAGCCGCAAGAAGTCTGTGGGAGGAGCTAGTGGGTAGAGGAAGGAAGTGGGGTATAATGCTTACAACATCCCACCTACGGTCTGGCCGCGAACAAGACTAACATGGCCGTGCATTCCTTGGGAATGGAGGGACCGTCAGGATGGGCTGTTGCGCGGGCTTCGAGACTGTAGCTTCGCAGAAGTGACGACAACCATCTGGCCCAAGCAGAGTGGGCGGCAGGCGGGCGCCGGTGCACGGGCGCCGGGCGGAGGATGTACCGGGCGCGGCGGGCGGCTCCCCGCGGCCGCCCCCGCGCCCCGGGCGCCGGACCTTAGTGCTGGCGGAGGAGGCGGCGCGCGTGGGGCGGCCGGGCGGCGGCGGTGGCGGCGGCGGGGCCCGTGCCGTCAAGCCGTGGCTGAGCGGCGGCCGGCGGCGGCGGCGGCGGGGACAGACGCGCGAGGCCCCGCGGGAGCCGCCGCCGCCCGCGCAGCCCCAGCGGGAGCCGCCGCCGGCCGCGGCTCCCACCGCGGTCCCCGCGCCCCCCGCGCCCTCCGCGCCACCGCCGCCGCGGGCCCGAGAGAGCGCCGAGCTGCCGCTGCCCGCTGGCTGGGAGGAGGCGCGCGACTACGACGGCCGTGTCTTTTACATAGACCACAACACGCGCCAGACATCGTGGATCGACCCGCGCGACCGGTAAGGGGGGCGCGGGCCCGGGCTGGGATTGGGGCGCCCCATCCTTCGGGCCCAGGGAGAGGACACCGGGAGGCCTCTGGGTCTGGGCGAAGATCGTGCGTCCCCGGGGCCCGGGCGAGGATCCGTGCGCCCCCATCCCACGGGCCCTGGCCGGGAATCAAGGCGAACCCTCTCCCGGCCTCGAGGCCCCGGATTGCGGAGCCCCGCTTCTCCGGCCTCCACCGCGGGCGGACACTCTGACTTGGTCCCCTCGTATCACCCGCTGACCGATGCCTTGGGAGCTGGGCGCCTGGAATTTCCTCTCCAGAGGCTGACAGATGGCCCTCTCTTCCTTTTTCCGCCACTGCCTCGCCCATCCCTGCTGGGCCTCTGTGGCCCACCGCCCCCGGTCCCGCGGTGGCCAGATGAGCTGTCATGTGGGTGCACAAACTTGAGCCCCATCTTCGTGGTGTGGGTTCCTTGTCTGGCTGGCTCAGCCTTATTTCCATTCGAAGACTGTGCCAGATGGGACACTTAAGGGATTCTCGATTCTTTAGGGGTAACCATCATGGTTACTCTTTAGCGCCTTAAAAACTCAGTTACAGTTCTGACGGAAATAGCCTTGTGTACTCTGGCCAGAATGGACTGATTAGACCCATATGCTTTTGGGATAAATGGAAAACGTAAGTTGTATTTTAGGTGCCCTTTTTGTGCAACATACGAAGAGAACATTATCGTATTATTCATGTAAGTAAATCCTATGGAGTGAAAAAGGGAGTCTTCTAAAAGCACTACCAGATTGAGATGAATTAAATTCATGTAATGAGGTTTTTCCTTAACTTTTTGTTCGATAGTCTGCTGATTTCAGTGGGTCAGCTGCTTTTGGAGAGATGCATTTTTTTTGTGAAGTTGGATTTATGTTGAAACCAAGCTTTTTCAGTGATTACGTGGTATCTTGTCCTGTCTGGAGCAGCTTCTTCCCACACTGGGCCTGAGTGCCAGAAAGCAAATACTTAAAGCTTCCCAGTGATTTTAAGACTTGGAAGGCCCCGCGTGGTGACATCGCTCCTGCTTCCTCCTACCTGTACAGGAAAGTCAGCGCTTGCATGGCACTGGCGCTTGAAAATCAGCTTTTGAGGAGGGAAGCTGCTGAATTACTATTTGAAGATTTCTCTGGGTTCAGATGGGGAAAAGCAAAGAAAGGCAAAAGCATCGTGATTCCTAACATTCTCATGGAACACTGCAAACTTACGGACTCAGATGAATCCTAGCACAACTTTGAAGGATTGTAAGATACGTAGGTACTTTGAAAATCGGATGACGTCATATAATTTTAACCACAGTCTAGGGTCACAGATGTCTGATCAAGTCTTAGATAGTTCTGAAGTTTCTAAAGCTGCTTGGGACGTCATGCTGTGTGTCTGTTAAAAACCCTGACAGCTGGAAAATGAACCAATTCATTCACTAAAGCTTATTTTATGAGGGTAACATAAAACAGTTTGGTTATATTAGAATGGAGAGGCATAATGAAAATACGAATATGAAAATTTCTGTTTTAATGATAAAACAAGGAACTTAAGTGAACAGACTATAGAAATTAGCTTGTATAATCTTCAGTAATATGTAACTCATACACATTTCCTGTGTTCCTTTTTATACAGATTAGTTTGTGTTATTGAATGACTTTTCATATTTTGTTTTCAGACATCATTTAGTTACAGATTTTTAAAAAAGTACTGCTTAAATGCTAAAATACCACTCCGGTCAACACAAGTGAATATTTTGCATTTTTTTCTAAAGTAAAAATACATGAATACTTTTATGAGACGATATTTTTAAGAACTGAAAATTCAAACATTCAGCAGTATGAACTTCATTTTCCATCATACCTTGCCTGAATTATGGCTTGCCAAAAATTCTTACGTGGAGCCTTCAGAAGGGTATTATATATGTTTTTCCTCTTTCAAAACAGAAAATTGTCACTTTTTGTAGATGACTGTCCTTTAAACTTTTAATTAATTTTTATTATGTAGAAATAAAATGTAGAAATAAAGAAGAAAAAGAAAGAAATAAAATAAACTGCTTCTAAATGCAGTGTTTGCTCCATTTGCATCTAACATATTAAACCTTTTAAGGTCAGGTTTGATTTATGCAAAAGCTTGTGCTCAAAAAATGAGGACTGTCACGTCTCTTCAGCAAATGGTGTTGGGAAAACTGGACAGCAGCATGTAAAACAATGAAGCTAGAACACTCCCTTACACCATATACAAAAATCAACTCAAAATGGATTAAAGACTTAAACATAAGACAAGATACAATAAACCTCCTAGAGGAAAACATAGGCAAAACATTATCTGACATACATCTCAAAAATTTTCTCCTAGAAGAAATAAAAGCAAGAATAAACAAATGGGACCTAATGAAACTTACAAGCTTCTGCACAGCAAAGGAAACCAGAAGTAAAACAAGAAGAAAACCTACGGAATGGGAGAAAATTTTTGCAAGTGAAACCGACAAAGGCTTGATCTCCAGAATATATAAGCAGCTCATATGATTCAATAAGAAAAAAATAAACAACCCAATCCAAAAATGGGCAGAAGACCTAAACAAGCAATTCTCCAAGGAAGACATACAAATGATCAACAGGCACATGAAAAAATGCTCAATATCACTAGTTGTCAGAGAAATGCAAATCAAAACTACAATGAGGTATCACCTCACACCAGTCAGAATGGCCGTCATTCAAAAATCCACAAATGACAAATGCTGGAGAGGCTGTGGAGAAAGGGGAACCCTCCTACACTGCTGGTGGGAATGCAGTTTGGTGCAGCCACTATGGAAAACAGTGTGGAGATTCCTCAAAAGACTAGGAATAGACTTACCATATGACCCAGGAATCCCACTCCTGGGCTTGTATCCAGAAGGAAATCTACTTCAGGATGACACCTGCACCCCAATGTTCATAGCAGCACTATTTACAATAGCCAAAACATGGAAACAGCCTAAATGTCCATCAACAGGTGACTGGATAAAGAAGATGTGGTATATTTATACAATGGAATACTACTCAGCCATAAAAACCGACAACATAATGCCATTTGCAGCAACATGGATGCTCCTGGAGAATGTCATTCTAAATGAAGTAAGCCAGAAAGAGAAAGAAAAATACCATATGAGATCGCTCATATGTGGAATCTAAAAAACAAAAACAAAAACAAACAAACAAAAACAAAGCGTAAATACAGGACAGAAATAGACTCACAGACAGAGAATACAGACTTGTGGTTACCGGGGGGTGGAGGGTGGGAAGGGATAGCCTGGGATTTCAAAATTGTAGAATAGATAAACAAGATTATACTGTATATAGCACAGGGAAATATACACAAAATGTTATGATAACTCACAGAGAAAAAAAGATGACAATGAGTGTGTATATGTCCATGAATGACTGAAAAATTGTGCTGAACACTGGAATTTGACACATTGTAAAATGATTTTAAATCAATAAAAAATGTTAAAAAAAATGAGGACTGTCACAAAACAACCGACAGGAAAGAAGGTAAATAAATGACAGTTTTTTTTTAAAGAAAATGAAAACATGGAGGCGTAGATTAATGAAGTAGGCTAGGTGAAAGTTGTTGCTGACATAAAGTATTATTTTATATTTAAACAAATTGTAATTGCATAAACTATACTACTTAAAGCAAAGTACTGTATAATTAAAGGTTAAGATTGTAAAGAAAATCTTTTGGAATTTTAGTCATTCCATTCAAGTTGTGTTGGTGTGTTTAACACATTGAATTGATTATTTCTAGCAGATGGTAGGTTGATGAATAATTGTAACAGTATTTTTTAAAAATTGTAGCAAAAAGGATATAAGGAAATTGTTAGGGAAGTGGCAAAAAGCTCAATATTTTAAATCATATTTAAAAATTTCATTGTGAACTACCTTAGTTTTAAATTCATTATGTCTGTAAATTAGTAACTGTGTGTGTAATTTTTGTAGTTGTTTACTGGAAATCATACCCAAGAGTTTGATTAAAACTATAAACTTAATTTACTATTTTTTTTTGGCTTAACATTTCCTTGAGTGGGTCTTGTGTTGTTTACATTTGTGGCACACATACATATTAAGTCAGAGTTCAGTGACTACTTTATAAAAAGATATTTATCATCTGGCAGTATAGGAGAATATTTTTGCTTCTTTTAATAGTGCTTTGAAAGGTTCTTTATATGTATATGCTTTCTGTCAGATTGTTTTCATAGAATGCAATTTTCCTAATTAAATTTCTGTCTGGAGTATCTATCTGTAGCTCCCCTACTGCAGTCATTCTATTGTGCTTTCTTACTGCTGATCTATTACTGTTTGCCTAATACAGGTGCTCTGATGGTACATGCATATTTATAATTGTTAATACATTTGTGATGTATTGATTCTTTTATCATCAAATGATGATCTTCCTTGTCTCTTATTAATAATTTTTTGGCTTAAGTGGCTTTACCTGATATAAGGATAGATATCCCCTCTTTCGGTTTCATTTGCATGGAATATTGTTTTCCATTCCTTTGTTTTGTACCTATGTGTGTCCTTAAAACTGAAATGAGTTTCTTGGTAGATAGAGTTGAGTATCATTTTTCTTTCTTTTTTTTTTGTATTTCTTTTGTCACTTTGTACCTTTTGATTAGCGAATTCAATTGTTTACATTTGGAGTTATTATTGATATTTCAGGGTTACTAGCTAATGTCATCTTTTCACTGTTTTCTGGCTTTTTTTTTTTTTTTTTTTTGTATTTCTGTTCTTCCCTTTTACTTGTCTGCTTTTATGTTTGCCAACTTGTGGTTTTCTATGATGGTATGCTTTTATTGCTTTGTCTTTATCTTTGTGAATGTATTGTATGTTTTTGCTGTGTGGTAACATGAGACTTACATGAAATGTTTTTAAGTTATAACAGTCTCTTTTACAATGATATCAGCTTAACTTTGGTTGAATACAAAGACTATTCTTTGTCTCCTGCCATTGTTATTTTTAGTGTCATAGTTTATTTTGTTTATGTTGTGTATTTGCTAGCTATTATAGTAGCTACAGTTATTTTTAATACTCCTTTAATTTAACTTTTATGTTGCAGTTTAGTGTGGTTAGCAGTCATAAGACAGTTAGGATTTTTTGAATCTAGCTGTATAATTACCTTTACCAGTACATTATATATATACTTTTGTACCTTTTCACATTAATGGTTGTTGTCTTTTCATTTCTGTTTGAACAAAGAACTACTTTCAGCATTTCTTGTAATGCAGGTGTACTGGTGATAAACTCCCTCAATTTGGTTTTCTGGGTAACTCTTTGTTTATTCTGTGTATCTGAATAATAATTTTGCTGGGTGGTGTATTCTTGTTTGACACTTTTTTCTTTCTGTGCTTTGGTTATATGTTATCACACACTCCTGGTCTATAAGGTTTCTGCTAGAAGTCTGCTCACAGCCTAATTAGGGGTCCATTTGTAATTTACAGTTGTTTTTTCCCTTTGGCTTGCTTTTAGGAGTCTGTTTATCTTTGATTTTTGACAATTTCATTATAGTGAATCATGGGGAAGATTATTTTGAATTGATCTAATGGGGTAGTGTCTTATCTTTGTGAGGTTGAGTATTCAAGGGTTCCCCAGATTTGGGAAGTTCTCAGTCATTATTTGTTTAAATAAGCTTTCTGCCCCCTTTTGCCTCTCTTCCCCTTTTTAACTCCGCTGATTCTGACAGTCCTATATATCGTGTAAGGTTTCTTTAGTCTTTTTCATTCTTTTTCCTTTGTTGTTGATTGACTGAGTTTTTCAGAGTTTTCTTTTTTTTCCTTTAACTTACTGATTCTTTTTTTTAACTTCATCTGGTACTGTGTTGTTGTCTATTTCATTCTTCATTTCATTCATTGAATTCCGCTGCAGATTTTCTCTGATTCTTTTTTTTTTATGATTTGTCTGTTGAGTGTCTCATTTTGTTCATGTGTTTTCCTGATTTTTATCTTTCTGTGTTTGTTGTAGTTCATTAAGATTTTGAGACATCTATATTGAATTTCTTATTAGGTATTTTGCATATTTCAATCTGTTTGGGTTTGGTTATTGGAGGATTATAGTCACAGTTGGTCATGTTTCATTGATTCTTTGTATTCTTTGAGTTTAGTGTTGCTGTTTTTGAATTTGAAGCAGTGTAATCTCCTCTAATTTTTACTAGCTGCCTTTTGGTGGAAATAGGTTTTTTTTTTTTTTTTTTGGACCTGATTATACCTGCTCCACACTTCTTGCTTTGACATGGGGCAGAATTCTTAAACTTTGTATCTTCTCTTGATCTTATAACATACTAGGTCAACTGCTTGAAACTTCTCTTTCATTTTCTTGATGGCAGTATAGCACTAATAATGTTTTTGTTTGATTGTTTTTTGGGTCTTATCTGTACATCCTTTCCTATTTTCTGTGCACACCTTTTCTGTGCCTGAGCTCTCACAGCTACCCTCAGAAGTACACACAAGGAACCAGCTATAGAATTGGGGAGAGGTGTGATTTTGGCATTTGGAGTGTTGGGATTGCCTTTGGGCTCCTTGTGGGGATCTTCAGGTGGTGTTTTCTCAGTGCTTTGTGATGGACTTCCTGTTGGCCTCCAGAACACTGTCAGTAGGAAACATGTCCATTTAAGCTCCTCTGATGGTCTTGTTCTTTCCTGAATTTCTTTAGCAGAGTGCTGTACAGTTGGGGAAGGCAGATGCCAAATTACTTTTCATTCTTTTCCCCTCAGTTGGATTGCTGACTTCCTCTAGGTCTAATTGTGCTGCCTAGGGGAGAGGGGTGATGTTGGCAAAATTCTACCCACCCATTCCAACCTGCATATATATATTTTTTTTCCTTTGATGGAAAGCTGGAACTTCTCTAGATGTGTAAGATGGACTTACACATCTCACCCGTGGGTGACTGCCCAAGTTAGTCTTCTGCAGATCTTCCTCGACTGTAGTCAGTAAGGGCTGGGGTCAGTTGACAGTATTCTGTTGTTTCCACAGCCTGTAACAAGGTCTCTCTACCTGTTACGTGATCCTGAGGTGTGCAGAATTCTACAACTCCCACAGAGGCACTTTTTTTCATGGATGGATGCATAAGTTTAGATGATAATAGGGGACAAAAACAAGGGATGTGTTATGCCACCATGATGCTATTATCACTTCCAAGGCTTCATCTTGTTTATCACTTGATTTCTTGTGATCTTCTGAAGTGTTGTACAGACCTTTATGATATTCTGAAGCCCTCATGAAATACCTTCCTTGTCAATTTGTTCTTTGTGGTAGAGCATAGGAAATAGCTATTCTGTTACGTCATGTGTTAGCTGTGTACTAGTTTTGCAAGCAGAATAATGATCATTAATGTGTAATTTAGTGTCAAATAGTAACCGTAAACTCATGTACTATCTTGTACAGAGGTCTTGGGGTAACTATTTAGCTATTTTCCTTTCTTGTTCGTTTGCTGATTTTTGCAGCTTTTATTTTTTAGCTAGGAGTATATTTTCCCATCTTCTTTACACATTACAGCTCATCAGGGGAGCTTTAGAAATCCTGATGCTCAGGTGCCTTTCTCCTCCAGATTGACCGTATCAGTTTCTTTGAGAATGGGGCCCAGGTATTTTTTTTGTCTTCTCCTGGGAATTTGAATATGCAGGAGGGTGACAACCATTTTGTGCTAGGGTTAGAAAAAAGTAATTTAGGAGGTTCTAGTGTTTAGTAAATATAGTGTAAAAATCTTAAAATTCAGAGATCTTATGCATTTATTCCTTTTTCTTTATGGGTAGGACAAAGATTTTTTTTATCTACTTTAGAACAAGCTTTCAGTCCTGTAAGCAGTTGTACAGGCTTCTATGCTGCCTAAATTGGAAGTTTTTCCTCCTGTTAAGTTCTAAAAACTTGTTTGCAGTCTATGTCCATTGTCAGTATGAGTCAACAAAACTTACCCAGAAAGACCTCATACTTCTTCAGTCACCAGTTCTTGGTCTTGTTCAGGTGTTGTGACTTCTGTTCATCAGTGTCCGAACCATCTGAGAACCAGTAGGATCCTTGGTGAAGTAGAGCCCCCAGGAAGTGTGCTGGTCTTCTTATGTACCTCCTAGATTGTTTTGTCTTTGGACACTTTTTTTCTTTGCTGGAGGAAAGAAAATCTTGCTAACATCTTTCTCCCTGGAGGACAGGCCTGCCTTCAGAAAATCATGATATAGATGAGAAATTGGCTTGGTTGGTAAAGAATGGGGACAGAGGATGTGGTAGGTCTTCCAGGATATTTCATGAAGCTCTGCAGTATACTGAAGTGCCTTTCTTCCTTCTAAGGATATATCTATCTAAGAAGAGTTGTTACATAAGGAAGGAATGATCTGGGAGCGCCATGGCTTCCTGAGCCCTATTTTTCTTAAAATTTAGACTTTGGGAACTCCATCAAATTCTGTGTGCCCTTTTCTCTCTTTAGTCTGTCCTCTTCCAATTGTTCCTTGACTACTAATTGGCTGCATTCTGATTTTTATGTAGTATCAGTTTCTGAATTGGCCTGATGAATTTAGCAAACAGTTCAATGAAGGCTTGTTGTTTGTGAGGGCTCTGACTTGAAAAGATGAGTTAGAGAAACAGCATCTTTTCTTTCAAGGAACTCACAGACTGGTAGGGGAGGCAGCCATGTCAAATAATGATTACACTACAAAGTGGTAAGTGCTGTCAATAACAGAAAAATAGTGATCCTTTTTACCCCTTCTACCTCCAGACTCCAGAGGAAGGATGAACAATCCAACCCTCTCCAAATAATGTCTGTGCTTGGTTCATATGTTCTGAATCACTAAAGATGCTCACATAATCAAGTAAGATAAATATTCAGACTTTTCACAGATTCTGATTGTTTCTCTCCTTTTTTCCGATCTCCAAATAGGTCAGCCATCTGACTTTTAAAAAACAGCTCAAAATCTCAGTTGTTTAACAGAATAGAAGTTTCTTGCTCATGTCATTTCAGTATGGGCCATGGGTGTGGGGAAGGGACTTTCCATACTGTGATCCATGGAGTCATTCAGGGACCCAGGCTTCCTCCATGGTTTGGCTCTCCCAAGTAGTCACTCTTTGCTATTGTCTTAGTCCATCCATGCTGCTATTTGAAAATATCACAGACTGGGTTGCTTACAAACAACAGAAAATTTTCCCTACACTTATGGAGGCTGAAAGTCTAAGATCAAGGTTCCAGCATGGTAAGGCTCTGGTGAGGGCCTTCTGTCTGGTTCAGAGCCAGCAGTTCCTCACTGTGTCTTCACAAGGTGAGAGGGTGGGAGGGAACTGTCTGGGGCCTTCTCTATAAGGGCACTAATCCCATTCCTGAGGGCTCCACCCTCATGACTGTGACACTTCCCAAAGGTCCTACCCCCCATACCTTCAAATTGGGCAATAAGATTTCAACATACAAATTTCGAGGGGGACACAGATATTTAGACCATAGCAACCTTCCTCCGCTGTGCTGTTTGTTTTTGGCCGTCAGGCAAAGGACATGAGAGAACATGGAGGGTCCTGCAAGGAGCTTACAGGACAAGCTTGGAAGGGGTATACATTATCTCTGCCTACAGCCTGCCGGCCATAGCCTGGTCACATGACTTCACTCAGCCGTGCAGGAAGCTGGGAAATGTGATCTTTCTATGTGCCCAAGAGGAAAACGAAGTGGGGGTTTTGTAGAAATGTTAGCATTATTACTAATCCATTACTTTGGGTAATGAATGCCGATTTACAGGAGGTAGCATCTAAATACTGGCTCAGCTGATCAAGCAGGACTGTTTTTATCATGACTATTGAAAGACGCATTTGGCCATGATTCTTAGTGTTTTGTGAGCTGATTGATATCCTCATTGGGATTTCAGTAACATTGACTTTTAACTCAGTTGAGTTGACTGCGATCAGGTTCTCCCATCTCCTTTCAGGCTTGCTGACCCATTTCTCCACTGTGAAAATTAGTGCCCTGCAGAAGATGCTAGGACCTGGCTTTGCAAACAGATGTTCAGGAAGGCAAGTGCGTCCCTAAGTAACGTTTGAGAATGACACCTAGACAAAGCCCAGTGACATGTCCCTGGTTGAGGCATAAAGGATGGTGGCAAAACTTGGGGATCCTGAAGCAATGAGCCTGGTGATAGGCCCATTGTGTTGTATTTATTTATTTTTATTTTGTTTGGTTGTGTTTTATTTTGTTTGGGGAGAGGAGGTTATTAGGTTTACTTATTTACTTATTTATCTTGATGGAGGTACTGGGGATTGAATCTTTCATTCCCCCTATCCAACTTGTTAGCACCTCTCACCTTTCCCCTCCTGCGCCAGAGTCATCATTTTACTGTCTCTGTAGTTTTGCCTTTTCTAGAACATCATATCATGGGAATTGTGCAGCATGAAGAGTTTTTAGATTGGCTTATTTCACTTTGTAACATGCATTTAAGTTCTTTTCATGCCTTGATAAAACTCATCTCTTTTTGGCACTGGATAATATTTCATTGTCTGGGTGTAACAAAGTTTATTTATTCATTTATTTATTGAAGGACATTTTGGTTGCTTCTAGGTTTTGTCAATTATGAATAAAGTTACTATAAACATCCTGTGCAGTTTTTTCTATGGGTATGTTTTTAAATCTTTTGGGTAAATATTAAGAGTAAGAATGGTGGATCGGCATGTTTAGTATGTTTCATTTTGTAAAAAATTGCTGAACTGTCTCCCAAAGTGGCTGCATCATTTTGTGTTCCCACTAGCAGTGGAAGAGAGTTCCTGTTGCTTCATATCCTCAGCAGCATTTGGTATTAGAATTCCAGATTTTGGCGATCCTGATACCTCAGTGTTGTTTTAATTTCCATTTCCTTGAAAACATACGAAATGGGAGGGGCACCTTTTCATGTGCTTAAAATTTTAAATTTTATTTCACATACTTCTTTAATGATTTTCCTTTCTGATCTATATTATTTATTCTTTACATGTCAAATCTAAAATTATAATTTTAAAAGTCTATTGAAAATGATAATGTCATGCATTTTTGTTACCAATTACGCAGAGGCTTTAAAACTGTTGCAAAACCATATAGTATATATTAGCTTGTATACTGCTAGTGCACAACTAACAGCAAACGTGATTAGATTAACAGAAATCTGTGTTATTTGCATCTTTATATATCACATAGAGAGACAAAATGCCACTAGATCTGCAGAAACATTCAGTTCTGAGCACTTACATGGCAGGATAACTTTTTGTGTTATAACCCGTCACATACAGAATAACAAAACAAAAGAAAAAAATTCTGCAGCCTCATGTTACAAAAAACATACTGCTGGAAAATATTAAGAAGGGGTAAAGGATATCTATAATGCAAAGTAACAACTAGTGTCCAAGAACAAACAAACCTCTAAATAAAAATATCAAATTACACATAGCAACTGAAGCACAAATACTTCATTAAGAACAGTAAAGATTTAATAGGACTGGTTAATAAAACACACAAATGTAGATGAGCTAGGGCAACCAGTAAATAAAACCAAAATAATGGGGAAAAAATCAGAACCACTGTTTTCCCCTAGTTGGAGTACAATTTTTTTTGAGTGTCTTTCCGTTCATATAATACCTAACACTGTACATTAAGATTTTAATGTCATAGAAAAACTTGTTTCTTCCTTATTATTCTTTAAATCCTTGATAATCTTTTCAAAGGAGACATTATGATGAATGAAAATCAGCCAGGGAATGGGCACTTGTTTTTATCACTGCAGATTTACAGAACCTTTTAAAAAAGTTACGATCTTTTTTCCTCTCGGCTTCAAATCCATCAACTCCATTGCTATCTGTTCTTTTTTCCTATTATTGTGGATGTTAAAGCCTAAAACTTTGGCTCACTTGGGGTAGTGGATCCAAGCCTAGAACTTTGTGTATCTTGTGGAATGCAAGGAGTCTCAATGCATATTGCACACTGGATGTGATGTCTTCACACTGCTGCTCAATCATTGTTGTCAAGGTATCAAAGGGATACTTCCCACATGGATCCGAAAGTCCAGACTTTCTTTAAGAGCCAGACTACCTTTAAGAATACGCCTGAAGAAATGCAATCAAAAACTCTTCTCAGTGCATCTTCTTCAGGGCTCTGAGGACTAGCAGCAGTACTGATTGCTTTCTCTGTGAATAACTCCATGGCCCCACTTGGAAAATCAGACCAAATTGGAACTCACTGACAGAGGTCCTGGAGGATACATATGATAATCACACAGGACTGCAGACTAACTCTAGCCTTGAACCACTTAGTGTGGTGTAGAACAGCTAGAGCATCAAGGCATTTTTGCCTCTCCAAGACATCTGGTGGGTCTTTTACTATACCTGAGGTTACATCTCCTACCCTCATGTTCTCTTCTCAGATAATTGGAGATGTCTGGATGATAGTGATTTACATTTTGGGTTCCACACATGAATTGAAAATTATTCCCACTTCAGAAACAGCGCATTTTATGTCATACTTCTCAGGACTTATAATAGCAATCTGTTTGGGTATGTTTTCTGCACTACGGTTTAATAATGACTTTGAAGGTTTCTCTGAACACAGACAAACAAGGTGGACATTTCTGTCTCCTTGGAGAAATAATCCTTTTGACAGTACTCCCACTCACAAAAGTGCTTATAAAGTTCTGTCCACCCTCTTTTTTTTTTTTTTGTCATCTCCCTCTTTGCTCTTGATTTTGTCGTATTCAAAGTGTCTGAAACAAGTTTTAAAGCATGTTCAGAGATACAAACAATTTTCTGAACTGCTTATAATTCCTCTTCAATTGGACAAATGGTTGCATTAATTACATAAGGGTCATCAGATGAATCAGGATGGCATAACAGTGTGGGCCCTTGTAGCTGAGAAGGTGTGCCTGGTCAGACTCCTAGAAGGCCTACTGGCCATGGGGGACCATGAGGATAGGCCCCATTAGGCATTTGGCAGCAATCACCCCAATGATACTGTTCTTCCTACATTTTTCTCCAGTATATGTCCTCCTCATAATGTCTCATTTCACTTTCCTCTTTTCTTTTTGTGCAGTACTCCTCCTTCTGAATTTGCTCCCTTATTTTCTCTTCTTGAATCTTTCTTACTTAGCTATGAGGTTTTACTTCTACTTACAAGTCTAGATTTACTTTTTTTTTTTTTTAATATTGAAGTCTGTGTCTTTATGCTTTTAAGTGCATCTACTTAGCATTGGGATCATGAAAGCTGCACCTGCATAATTTGCAATGGAAGTGAATTATTTTTCTTTCATCATTTCATACCTTCTCCACATAATCATGGCCCACTGGCTGCACATCACTCTGCAAAGTAGCAAGAGATGGGAAGTGTGACTGGTTCTAATAACACTGTGTCTGGCTTGACTTCTGGAATCTGTACAGAAGTGACAACAGTGCTTTTAACACATTCACTTTTACGTCTTCGGTTTTATTTCCTGTTGATTGCAATTTGTTACCTTCAGTTTATTTTGGGTGTAGATGTCTTCTTGGCAGCCATATTCGCAGGCACTGCTGATACTTTAGTGTTGGTTTTGCCATTGAGATGAGATTCCTGTAATTGTAAGACCTTTCACTGAAGAGGTTACAATTGATGATATATTCACAGTATGACTGCTTGCTGCAGTGCTTGGAGAGGCAGTCGGTTTTGAAGCAGACACAGCTGTTGAAAAAGTAGCTTGGCTAACAACATTTGGTTCTGTTGAAGGAATGGGTTCTTCCCATTTGTCCCCCAGTTTTGTCTGTAGTTTAACCTCTTTCATTTGATGCTTAGCACCATGAATGTGGGCAGCATAGGGCATCATCTGCTTCTACAAGACACACTGCAGAGCTCACACTATAGCTGATTCAGAAAGACAGAAACATGAGTAGAGTTGTTGTTGGTGCTGATATTCTGTGAGGCTTTCAGTGTGGCTTCTTTTCTTTTTTTTCCCCCAATGTTTCTGTCTTTCTGAATGCTCTTTATGTCTTTAGTCCAGCACACCCCAACTTATGGACATCATAATAGTGAATCTTGGGTGGTTTGGAAGGCTGTTTAGGTTTCAGTTATTTATTTTGGAATGCTGCATTTTTAGTAAAGGTGGTCCCTGTCCAGGCAGCTGTTGCAGCAGCAGGAGCAGTAGCGTCAGCTGATGCTACTGCCTGTTTCTATTGCTGCTGTTGTTAGTAGTAGGAGGATATAGCCGAACAAACTTCTGTTTCGTAACCTGAATAAGACATACCAGATGAGTAGCTGCTGTCATACTATAAGTAGCGCTCCAGGTACAGGATGGGACCACAGTAGTTGTGGCTGCTACTGGCTGTAAGATGGAGGGTACAGGACAAATGGAGAAAGTAGTGGTACCTGGACTTGGTGTGGCTGGTTTTATGACTGTCACTTGTCCCTTGTTTCCTGGACTTGTGTATACTGAGTTGCACCTTGGCTGTAATGTGCTTTAGGGGCTGTCTGATAGTAGGTCTCAGCAACAGAAGGCTGAGGCTGGGCAGCAGCAGCTACAGCAGCAGCACTTGCTATCGGTTGTTGGTAGTGCTGCTTACTATTACAATGTACCGCAGGAGCTCTAGATCTTACATATGACTGTTAGTCCTGGTAGTTTTGTGTAGTAGCTGGGGGGGATGGGGAGGTAGAGGTACTTCTTGTTGCCTCTGGATATAATCATAGTTGGTTGCTGTGTGTTCAATGGGGTAACCTCTATAAAGCAACAACAGCTACTGGAGCACGGCCTGCCAACTGAGAGTAGGCTCCACCTGAGACTGGCTCCTAGCTATGCTGGGCTGCAGCCACTGCTGCCACCCTTCACTGGGTGAATCCAAAGTAGTTACTGGTTGCCATTTTGGCATGTTCCCCTGGACTGGGCACAGAGGTGAAAGAAACCACAGGGCATACGGGAACCATGGGCTCCATTGCTGCTGCTGAAGTTTAAACTCTAATGTGCTGCTTCCTTCCTCTGCCCAGCTCCTCCTCAGTGGAGAATACACTGCTGCCTCCTGCTACACTGCACAGGCCTGACTTATATTATTTTCCTCCCCTCTAAAGGAGTGCTTTTTACCTTGAGCTTTATTTAGTTATAATTGACACATAACACTGAGTGAATTTTGGGTGTACAAAAGAATTAGATCCCCAAAACTTCGTTCTGGAAGTTTGGACCCTTTGACCAATAGCTCCCCATTTCCTTTTACCCTCTGGCTCCAGACAGCCACCATTCTCTTCCCTGTTTCTATGAGCTGCTGTTTTTAGATTCTGAATGTAAGTGATATCAAACAATATTTGTCTTTTCTCTGTCTGATTTATTTCACCCAGCATAACACTCTCACAGTCCATCCATGTTGTTGTAAATAGCAAGATTTCCTTTACTTAATGTGTACATAACACTTCATTGAATGCACATACCAAATTTTATTTAACCATCATTCATTGATGACCTTTTTACATGTTTCCTTCTCTTGGCTACAGTGAGTAATACTACACTGAACATATGAGTGTGTATCTCTTTGAGATTTGATTTTATTTCCCTTTAATATATACCCAAAAGTGGGATTGCTGCATCCTGTGGTAGCTCTGTTATCTTTTTTTTCCTGTGTATTTTGACATGCTCCACTCATTTAATTTGCTTTTGTTACTTATGCTTTTGGTGTTAATGTCGAAAAAAAACTGTTGTCAAAACCAGTATCAAGGACTTTCCTTCTTTATTTTCTTTATAGAGTTCCAGGATTTTTGTTCTTAAATTTAACTTAATCCATATTGGGTTAATTTTTGTGAGTAGTGTAATACAGGTGTACAGTTTCATTCCTTTACAAGTTTATTTTCCCAACAACATTGGGAGAGACTGTATCTTTTCTACATTAAGAATTTTTAACTCCTTTGTCAGATATTAGTTGACCATTTAAGCATGTGTTTTATTTCTGGGATCTCTAGTTTATTTAATTGATCTTTATGTTGCTTTTTGTGCCAGAACCATATTGTTTTGATTAGCTTTGAATTTTACATTGAAACCTGGAAATGTGACGCTCTAGCTTTGTTCTTATTTATAAAGAATGCTTTGTCTATTTGGGATCTGTTTTGACTCCATACTTTAAAATTGTTTTTATTCTGTGATTGGGATTTTGGTAGGAATAGCATTGAATCCATAGATGGATTTGGGTGTTGTTATCATCTTAATATTAATTCTTTTGACAGTGTGAATAAGATACATCTTTTAATTCATTTGTATGTTCAAATTTTTTTCAAAGAATATCTTACATATTTTCAGTGCACAGAACTTGATTTCATCGATGATATTTATCACTGTTTTTATGCTGCTGTAAACGATTTGAAAGACACTGTCAGATATTTCATTGTTTGGTATAAAAACACAGCTGGCTTTTGTATGGCTATTTTTTATCCTGCCATTTTATTAGATTCATTAACTTGTTCTAACAGGTTTCTGGTGGAGTATTATTCTTTATATCTCCACGTATCATCTATGATATCTGCACATAGAGAAGTTACTTCTTTTCCTTCTGACTTGGATACCTTTTATGTGTTTATTTATTTTGTTGCCTAATTTGTTCCCCTAATTGTGGGACTTCCAATACTATTTTGCACAGGAGTAGTGAGAGTGGGCATCCTTGTCTTTATCTGATCTTAGAGGAGAAGCTTTCACTTTTCACCATTATGATGTTAGCAGTGATAGCTTTATCATTAAGGCTATACCCAGTTTGTTTATGCTTTTTAGTATGAAAAGGTGTTAAATTTTAAAATATTTTTTACAGATAGAGATTTTAATTCTTCATTCTGTTAATGTGTATCATTTTTTTCTTTTTCTTTTTTTGTTTTAATACTGAAATAGAGTTGATTTACAGTATTACATTTCGGGTATATAACATAGTAATTCAAAAAATTTTAGATGATACTCTTTTAAGCTTATTAAACAAATTTTGGCTGTATTTCATATGTTCATCTTACATTCTGGAGCCTCACGAAAGTTGTTTATTGGCTCTATCTTTTTCTGTCTATCTTTTTCTGTTTTGATTATGTTACTGTATAAAGTTTGCTAATATTTTGTGCTTTTGTAATTTAGTCATGGTTAAAATTGAATTTATTAGGTATTTAATTAGCCATTATTTAAAATGTTATACAGAAATTTATGTAACTTTAAGCCAGTATTCATGTTTAAATTATAAATATTCAAAGTTTCCAGTGGATAAAAATATCACAGGGAATGAGAAGAAAAGTACTCTACTGTTTTAGATAGCACCATTTCTTTTTCATATTATTAAATATAGTTCTTTGAAAAAAAAAATGGTGGTTTAACAGTTTTATTGCAACTGTCAGTATATATTTCACTCTACTTAAAAATTGGTTTTGAGATTTTAATTCTTTTATTTGTGAGTGCACTAATGTAGTTCTTTTTTCCTCTAGAAACTTGTGAACTATATTTTTAATAAAATATTGAAGCAGGCAATTAATTACACTAGTAATACAATTTTATATTAAAAGTTAATTATAGAGTTGATTGTTCGTATGCAAATTTTCTCGAATTTCAAAATTATCTTCATTACTTTACTGTTAGGTTAACAAAGCCATTGACCTTTGCTGATTGTGTTGGAGATGAACTTCCTTTAGGATGGGAAACTGTATATGATAAACAAGTTGGAATTTATTACATGGACCACATAAAAAGTAAGTGAAGTGCCACAATTAATTTTTATGTCATTCACGGAGTGCCAGCTGGAGACCCATTCCTCTCTCAGATTCACATTTTCTCTCTCCCATTTTTGTTCTAGCTGCCCTCAGTGTTCCTGCCATTGTCATTACTACTGGGGACATGAAGTTTCCCTTAGTGTGCTTTCTGTCCTTGGAGTTATTAAGTGTGGGAGAGGCTGGGAGGATGCACAGTGTACGCCGTGTGAGTGTGAAGCTCCTCCCTCACTCGGTCTCATGGCTCCTTGTGTCCCCATAGTGTGATCGGGCCAGGCTGGTGCTTGTAGGACTGACTCCCGCATTGTCACTGGCCGGCCGGCCTCCTCAGTTCAGCGTTAAGGAACCTACATGGTGAGCCTTCCTGTCTCTCTCCAGGCCCGTGGGGTTTCCGATCCATACACTCGGCTTCCCCTTGATTGCAGCTCCTACCTAAGGACTGGGCAGCAGGATGAGTACTGCCGCCCTCCCAGGCGGTTATCCACATGGCACGAGGGCTTCTAGGCGGACCCACTGCCCAGTGGACAGGGTGCAGTGCTCCATGAGGGCAGCCCTCCCCCTGGCCCGGCTGGTGCCCTCATCTGCTTGTGTGTGGTTGTCTGGTCATGTGGGCTGTCTTCCCAGCTACAGGTTGGTCACCCCAGCAGGTGAAAGCTGCTGGGCACAGGGGCACCAGGGTCTCCTCACCAGGGTTTACCTCTCTGGGCCCAGGTGGTGTGATGGTATGGCACAGGCATTTAGCTGACACGACCTTTTTGGAAAGCCTGCCTGCTTGCCACTGAGGCCTGGGACCCATTCTGGCGCATCTGTCGTAAACCCTGCTTGCTCATGTTTTGGACAATTGACTCTGAATTACTTTAGGTCAGTTCAGGTGAGATGTAGCTGGAAGCGAGTTGGAAGGAAAATATGGGGCTTAAGACAGGTTGGAGCCAGAGGTAGGCATGAGTCCTTCCAGGAGCTGGTCGAATGAGAAAGCCAGGGGAAAATGGGGGGATTTATGGCAGGAGGAGACGAGGAAGTCCATGAAGAAGGCAGAAGGACGTGGTCTGGCATGGGGGGAAGGGGAGGGAGCAAGCTAGTCACAGGGACAGCAGAGCTGACAGTAACCAGGTTGGACAAGTCAGGGAGAAGAAGATTGGATGCATCTCTTAGTTTGACAGTGACAAGTTCCTCTGGGTTCATGTCCACCCACGTTTACTGACCGTGTGAACAATTGTCTGACATCATCTTGCCCTCCAAGGAAGTGTTCCATATCTACAGAGCTTTGGTCTCCTCCAAGCGGTGGGAATGTAAATAGAAGATGATCCACACTTTGGGAAGATTCCTTATGCAGACGCTTCCATAATGAACATCCTGGTAGTTAATTAGTTTTCATATCAACCAGTAACATAACTGTGCAATTATTGGTCAACCTAAAGATTTTACTGGAAGTCACTTATGTCCTTACCCTTTTCATTTCAGAGCTTACCCAGATTGAGGACCCCAGAGACCAATGGAGACGAGAGCAGGAACGGATGCTGAAGGAGTACTTAATTGTAGCCCAGGAGGCTCTCAATGCCAAGAAAGAAATCTACCAGATTAAGCAGCAGCGGTTCAAGCTGGCTCAGGAGGAATATCAGCAGCTGCACAAAATGTGTGAGGACGACACCTGCTCCTATGCTAGCTGTGAGTTGCCTGGCTCCTCCAGTGAGCACGCACGACTTTAAGAGACATCTCTGCTAGGTTATCTGCAAAGCCCGAACTTCACTCTGGAGAGGCAGCTTCATAAAGTTTCTAATCACACACAGACAGGGGATCAGCCTTCCACATGGGAATCGATGGTCATTCACTACCATCCTTTAGCAAATATTTATCAGGTTCCCACCTTGTGCCCAAGCACAGTGATATGGTGGAGCCTAACAGAGGAGAGGTCCCTGCCCTCAGGGAGCGTCCGAGCAGCTGGGGAAGGGAGGACATAAACAAGCACATTTCAGGTCATGACACAAAACAATCTTCTCAATTTTTAAGTTTATTGTTATTAAACTGTAGTGCTTTAAAGTATTTTAGTTTTAGATGTACAACATAGTGATTCAAAATTTATATAGATTAAATTGAGTTAAGTTACTACAAAATAATGGCTGTATTTCCTATGCTGTACAGTATAGCCTTGTAGCTTGTTTATTATATACCTAGCAGTTTGTATCTCTTAATATTCTACCCCTATCTTGCCTGTGCCTCCTGTCTCCCCCAGGTAACTACTATTTGTTTATTATTTGTAGCTGCAAGTCTGTTTCTGTTTTGTTACATTCACTAGCTTGTTTTATTTTTAGATTCCACACACAAGTGATAAAATACAGTATTTGTCTTTCTGCATCTGATTTTTGTCAGTAAGCATAATAGCCTCTAGGTCCATCCACACTGTTGCAAATGGCAAAATTTCATTCTTTCTTATGGTTGAGAAGCATTCCCTTGTATTTACATGTATCTTTTTCATCCCTTCATCTGTTGATGAACACTTAAGTTGCCCCATATCTTGATGACGGTAAATAGTGATGTTATGAATGTTGGGATGTATGTGCTTATTCAACTTAGTGTCTGTTCTTTCCCCTTCCCTCCCTTCCTTCCTCCCTTTCTTCCTTCCTCTCTCCCTCTTTCTCTCTCTCTCTCCCTCTCTTTCTTTCTCCTTCCTTCCTTCCCTTCCCTTTCCCTTTCTTTTTTTCCCTGAACAAACATCCCTAGAAGGGGACATGCTGGATCATATGGTATTGCTATTCTTAGTTTTATGAGACCCTCCATACTGTTTCCACAAAGCCTGAATCAGCTTACATTCCCACCGATGATCCACAAGGATTCCTTTTTGTCCACACTCTCTCCAGGGTTTATCATTTGTGGACTTTTTAACGATGGCCATTCTGTCTGGTGTGAGGTGATACCTCGCTGTGGTTTTGACTTGCATTTCTCCAATAATTGGCGATGGCAGATGTCTTTTCATGTGCCTGTTGATCTTCTTTGGAGAGATGTCTGTTTAGATCTTGTGACCGAATTTTGCTTGGGTTGTTTGTTTTTTTGTTATTATATGAACTGTTTATGTATTTTGGATACTAACCACTTGTCAGCCACATCATTTGCAAACATTTTCTCCCTTTCTGTTGATTGTCTTTTGGTTTTGTTGATGATTTCCCTTGTTGTGCAAAAGCTCATAAGTTTGAGTAGGTCCCATTTGTTTATTTTTGCTTTTATTTCCACTGCCTTAGCAGATAACATCCAGAAAAAAATACCGCTACGATTTGTGTCAGCGTGTTCTTCCTGTGTTTCCTTCTAGGAGTTTTATGATATCTGGGCTTCCATTTAGGTCTTTAATCCATTTTCAGTGTATTCTTGGACACAGTTTTAGAGAATGTTCTAGTTTCTTTCTTTCTTTTTTTTTTTTTTTTACGTGTAGCTGCCCAGTTTTCCCTGTACCACTAGTTGAGGAGACTGTCTCTTTTCAGTTGCACGTTCTTGCCTCTTTTGTTATGGATTAATTGACTGTAAGTGTGGGGGCTTATTTCTGGGCTCTCTGTTCTGTTCCATTGATCTATGTGTTTGTTTTTGAGCCAGTACCATGCTGCTTTGATTACTGTAGCTTGTCGTATTGTATGAAGTCAGGGAGTAAGATACTTCCATCTTTGTTCTTTTTTTTCCCTCAAGATTGCTGTGGAAACTTGGGGTCTTTTCTGGTTCCACATAAACTTTAGGATTATTTGTTCTAGTTCTGTGAAAAATGTCCCGAATATCTTGATAGACTTTGCTTTAAATGTGTAGATTGCTTTGGGTAGTGTGGCCATTTTAATAATATTAATTCTTCCCATGCAAGGACTTGGGACATCTTTCCATTTCTTTGCATCATGCTTAATTCATCAGAGTTCTGTAGTTTTCAGAGTATAGGTCTTTCACCTTCTCAGTTAAATATATTCTTAGATATTGAATTCTTCTTGATGCAGTTTTAAACAGGATTGTTTTCTTGCTTTCTTTTCCTGGCATTTCATTATTAGTGTATAGAAAAGCAAGAGATTTCTGTATAATTAACCTTATACTCTGCAGTCTTGCTGAATTAACTTATTCTAATAGTTTTTTGTATGGAGTTTCTGGAGTCCTCTCCATGGACTATCATGACATGCACGAATAATGCCAGTGTTATCTCCTCCCTTCTGATTTAGATGTCTTTTATTTCTTTTTCTTGTCTGATTGCTGTGGCTAAGACTTTAAGTGAAGTTGTGAGAGTGGGCCTTCTTGTATTATATCTCATTTTAGAGGAAACACTTTCAGCTTTTCACTGTTGAGTGTGATGTTGACTGTGGGTTTGTTGAAAATGGCATTTGTTATATTAAGATAGGTTCCCCCTAAACCAATTTGATGAAAGTTTTTATCATGAATGGATGCTGAGTTTTGTCAGATGCTTTTCCCTTGAGATGGTCATGTGATTTCTGTTAATGTGGTGTATCACATTAATTGATATACATATGTTGAACCATCCTTGTGACCCTGGAATAAATCCCAGTTGATCCTGGTATATGATCCCTTCTTTTAATGTTGAATTTGGTTTGCTGATATTTTGCTGAGGATTTTGCATCTATATTCATCAAAGTTGTTGACCTGTAAGAATCTTCTTCTTCTGCTTCCTCTTCTTCTGTTTTCTGTTTCTTTGTTTGTTTGTTTTGTAGTGTCTTTGTCTGGTTTTAGTATCAGGGTAATGTTGGCCTCAAAGACTGAATTTGGGAGTGTTCCCTCCTCTTCAGTAATTTGGAATAGTTTGAGAGGGATAGGGAATAATTCTTTATATGTTGGTATGGTTCTCCCTTCAAGCCATCCAGTCCTGGGCTTTTGTTTGTTGGATGTTTTTAAAGTTACAACTACAATTTTACTGCTACTGATTAGTCTGTTAAGATTATCTATTATTTATTTCTAATTTTGTTAATTTGGGTCTTCTCTGCTTTTTTCTTGGTGAGCCTAGCAAAGGTTTATCAGTTTCATTTGTCTCTTTAGGAAAAAAAAACAGCTCTTGGTTTATTGATCTTTTTTTTTTTTTTTGTCGGTATCTATAATGTTTATTTTTCCTCTGATATGTATTATTACTTTTTTTCTTTTGAGTTTGTTCTTTTGTTCCTAATTCCTTTTGATAGCAGGTTAGATTGTTTGAGATTTTTCTTTTTGTGGGGGTAAGCCTGAATCACTATGAATTTTCCTCAGAATTGATTTTGCTGTATCCCATAGATTTTTGGGAGGTTGTGTTTTCATTTTGATTTGTCTTGAGGTATTTTTTTAATTTCATTCTTAAATTTGTCATTGATCCATTGTTTTTTAGTAGCCTGTTTAGACTCTGTGTGTTTGTTCTTTTGTCCTTTTTCTTTTTGTATTTGATTTCTAGTTTTATAGCATTGTGGTTGGAAAAAAAATGTGATATGATTTCTGTCCTCTTAAAAAATTTGAGATTTCTTTTGTACCCTAGCCTGTGAACTCTCCTGAAGTATGCATCATGATGTTTTTATGTGGAAAATCCTGTAGTTGTCTATTAAGTCCTGCTGGCCTGTTGTTGCATTTAAGACCACAGATTCCTTGTTGATTATTTTTTCAGATGATATGTCTCCTGAAGTAAGTTGTGTGTTAAAGTCTTCTACTTTGTTTTCAGTCTGTTTTGCCTAATATGATTATTACTTCCCCCATTTTCAAACTTCCATTTGAATAAATACCTTTCACTGCTTAATTTCAGTCCTTGTGTGTGTCTTTAGCTCTGAATTGAAAATCGTCAAGGGGCTTATACCTATGTCCTATTTTTTCATTCATTTAGCCACTTTATGTATTTTATTTGTAGTGTTTGGTACATTGGCATTTACAGTAATTATTGATAGGTATGTACTTATTGCCATTTTTTTTCTTGCTTTTCAAATATTGAGTAGTTCCTTAACATTTCTTTCCTTTCAGGCCTTTGACTATGTTATGCCACTCCATTCTGGCTTGCAAATTTTCTGGAGAGAAGTCAGGTGATAGCGTTATATGCATTCACATTGGTGTAAGGAAGATTTATGTATTTCTTTTAATGTTTTACTCCATTGTTTTTGAGTAACTGTGATTCTAAATAAATGAAAATTTGAGGGAATTTTGACAGCTATTTAAGCTGTATCAGAAATTTATTTCTAGTTGTTTGCAATTCTGACCAATAGAGGATTAAATAAGTTTTCCAGAGAAATGGTTTTATTTTTTGTTGTTTTTCTTCTTATTTATTTGTAGATTAGGAGGTATCACCTGCTCAGATTATTTGGATGTGGTTTTCTGTGTAAGGCTTTCTTCAACTGGAAACAAAGAGGGAACCCCAGCGGAATGGTAGGAGGGGTGTGCTTGCAATATAATCAGGCCTCATACCTCTCAGGTGGGCGATCCACAAGCTGATGAATAATTAAATCACAGAGGCCCTCCCACAGGACAGAGAGTTCTAAACCCTACTTCAGGCTCCCCAGCCCGGAATTCTGTCCTTAGGAGGATGAGATCCCAGGACATCTGGGTTTGAAGGCCTAACTTCAGGAGCCTACAGGACTAGGGAAGACAGAGACTCCATTCTCTTGGGAAACGTGTACAGGATCTCTTAAGCACTGTGTCATGAGGCAGTGACTTCTAGGAACCTGTATCTGACCCAGGGAATGTGTCCTGGGAAGTTAGGGGACAGCTGTGGGTCATTAGGGGAAATAAAAGCTGGTGGCAGACATTCCAGGAGTGTTCAACTACATGAGCTTTCGTGGAGGCTGACATCTTGATTGGATCATTAGCACCAAGACCTAGTCCCATTTAACAGCCTGTAGCCTTATAGGCTGGGCATCCTCAGGCCAAAAAACATTCTGGGTGGGAACACAATCCCACACACATCAGCAGACTTCCTGAGCCACAAACACTGCCTGACATGGCCCTACCCACCAGAAGTCTAGGACCAAGATTCACCCAGCAGTGGGCAAGCACCAGCTCCCCCTGCCCAGCCTCATCCACCAGGGAACATAAACTTCTAGCCCAGCCTCATCCACCAGGGGACAGATAGCAGAAATAAGAAAGCATCAGTCCCAAAGCCCATAAAAGGAATCAACAAACACAGGCCAGACTTTACACTGGGACCGGTCGAACCCTAGTCCTTGGATTATAAAAAGAGGAGTGTACTGCTGGGCATCACCCACAGAGGGCAAACTCTCCAAGGTCGAGAAATGTAACTAAACCTAAATAAAAATACAAATATAAAGACAGACAACATGAGGTGGCGGAGGAATATCTTCTAGCCCAAAGCAAAAGTTAAAATCCTAGAACAAGTAAAGGATGAGGAGATAGACAATCCAACAAAGAGTTTAATGCAATGATGGCCAAGATGTTCAGAGAACTCAAGAGGATTACAGATGCACCGAGTGAAGTCTTTAGCAAAGAGCTGGAAAATACAAAGAATACTCAAACAGAGCTGAAGAATAAAATCACTGAAATGAATAACACACTGGAAGAAACCAAGAATAGACTAAATGAGGCAGAAGAACAGATCAATGAGCCAGAAGACAGATGAGTGGAAATCACTACTGCAGAACAGAAAAAAGAATGAAAAGAAATGAGGATAGTTTAAGAGAACTCGGGGACAACATGAGTGTCAATAATATTTGCATTATAACGGTCTCAGAAAGAGAAGAGGGAGAGATAGGACCTGTGAAAATTTTCAGAGCGATAATCACTGAAAAATTCCCTAATTTGAGAGAGGAAACAGTCACCCACTTCTGGGAAGTACAGAGATTTCCACACAGGATCAACCCAAAGAGGAACACACCAACCCACACAGCAATCAAATTGACAAAAATTAAGGATAAGGAGAAAGTATTAAAATTAGCAAGAAAAAAAGCAACAAATAACATACAAGGGAGCTCCCACAAGATCATGAGCCAATTTTTCTGGAGAAACTCTACAGACCAAAAGGGAGTGTGGCATGATATATTTAAAGTGATGCAAGGGGGAAACTTACAACCAAGAATACTCTATCCAGCAAGGCTCTTGTTTGGATTATGATGGAGAAATCAAAAGCTTTACAGATAAACAAAAGCTTAGAAGATCTCAGTACCACTAAACAAGCTTTACAGCAAATGTTAAAGGAAGGTCTTTGGTCATCAAAGCAGAAGAAAAGAGAATAAAAGGAAGAGAGAAAGGAAAAAAAAAAAAAAAAAAGGCCTTCAAAAACAGATCCAAAACAACAAAATGGCAGTAGGAACATATATGTCTTATCATTACCTTAAATGTAAGTGAATTAAACACTCCAACTAAAAGATATAGACTGGCTGAATAGATACAAAAGCAAGAGCCATACATATACTGTGTACAAGAGAGCAACATCAGAGCTTGAGACACATGCACTCAGAAAGTGAGAGAATATAAATAGATAGTCCATGCAAAGAGAAGCCAGAAGAAAGCTGGAGTAGCAATACTTATATTAGACAAAATAGATTTTAAAATAAAGACTGTTACAAGAAACAAAGAAGGATACTACATAATGCTTAAGGGATGAATCCAAGAAGATATACAATTAAAAATATATATGCATGCAACGAAGAGATCCTGAATATATAAGGTAATTTTTAACAGACATAAAAGGAGAAATTGACAATAACACAGTAATGTGGGGAATCTTAACACCCCAGTTACATCAATGGAAAGACAGAAAATCAGTAAGGAAATACAGGCCCTACATGACACAGTAGACCAGATGCACTTAATAGATATCTATATATCATTTTATCTGAAAGCAACAGAATATACATTCTTCTCAAGTGCACATGGAACATTCTTCAGAATTGATCACATGCTGACCCACAAAGCAAGCCTCAACAAATTTAAGAAAATTAAAATTCTGGCCTATAGAGTTTCTCCTGAAAAATTGTATCTTTTCTGACCACAAATTATAATGTTAGAAATAAGTTACAAGAAACTTACATAAGTTACAAATAAGTTACAAGAAAAATTACAAAACTACAAAACCAATGAATCATGGAAGAAACCAAAATGGAAATCAAAAAATACTTTGAGACAAATGAAAACAAAATCACAATGATCCAAATCCTCTGTGACACAGCAAAGGCAGTTCTAAGAGGGAAGTTTGTAGCAATACAAGCCTACCTCAGGAAACAAGAAAAATCTCAAATAAACCAACTAACCTTACACCTAAAGCAGCTGGAGAAAGAAGAACAAACAAAACCCAAAGTAGTAGAAGGAAAGAAATCAGAAGGATCAGAACAGAAGTAAATGAAATAGAGATTAAAACAAAACAAAACAAAACAAACTTGACAATATCAGTGAAACTAAAAAGAGATTCTTTGAAAAGATTTTAAAAGTTGATAAGTGTTTAGTCAGACTTACCAAGGAAAAAAAAGAGAGGGCCCTAGTTCATAAAATGAGAAATGAAAAAGGTGATGTTACAACAAGCACCACAAGGGAAATACAAGGGATCATAGTAGGATACTAAGAGCAACTATACACCAATAGAAAGGACTACATAGAATACATGGACAATTTCTCAGGAAGGTAGTTTGCCAAGACTGAATCAGGAAGAAATAGGCAATATGAACAGACCAAACACCAATACTGAAATTGAGTCAGTAATTATAAACCTCCCAACAAGGAAAAGTCCAGGACCAGATGGCTTCACAGGTGAATTTTACCAGATATTTAGAGAAGAGTTAATGCCTATCCTTCTGAATCTAGTCAAGAAAATTGCAGAGGAAGGAACACTTCCAAACTCTTCCTTTCCTTCCCTTCCCTCTCCTCTCCTCTTCTCTTCTTTTCCACCTCCCTCCCTCCTTTCCTTCCTACCCTCCCTCCTTTCCTTCCTTCCCTCCCTCCTTTCCTTCCTTCCCTCCCTCTTTCCCTCCCTCCTTTCCTTCCTTCCTTCCATCTTTCCCTCTTTCTTGCTTCCTTCCCTCCCTCCCTACTTCCCTCCCTCCTTACTTCCTTTCCCTTCTGTCCTTCCTTCCTTCATTTCCTCCTTTCCTTCCTTTTCCATCCTTTCCTTTTTTCTTTCCTTTTTATATATTTTTTATTGACTTACAGTCAGTTTACAATGTTGTGTCCGTTTGCAGTGTTGAGCACACTTTTTCACTTATACATGAACATACATACTCATTTTTACATCCTTCTTCGCTGTGACTACCACAAGATCTTGTATATATTTCTCTGTGCTATACAGTATAATGTTGTTCATGTATTCTGCATATGCCTGTCAGTATCTATAAATTTCAAACTCCCAGTCTGTCCCTTCCCACCCCTCTTCCCCCTGACAAACCTGAGTTTGTATTCTATGTATATGAGTCTGTTTCTGTTTTCCACACTCATTCCTTACAGAGCTGGAACAAAAAATAATTAAAATTTGTTTGGAAACACGAAAGAAACTGAGTAGCCAAAGGAGTCTTGAAAAAGAAGAACAGTACAGGGGGAATCACACTCCCTGACTTCAAACTATACAATAAACCTACAGTAATCAAAACACTATGGTACTGGCACAGAAACAGATACACAGACCAACAGAATAGGGTTGAAAGTCCAGAAATAAACCCACACACTTATGGTCAATTCATCTATGACAAAGGAGGCAAGAAGATACAGTGGAGATAAAATGGTCTCTTTAATAAGTGGTGCTGGGAAAACTGGACAGCTATTAGTAAAAGACTGAAATTAGAACATTCTCTAACACCGTATACGAAAATAAACTCAAAATGGATGAACGACTTAAATGTAATACCAAATTCTATAAAACTCCTAGAGAAAAACATAGGCAGAACACTTTCTGACATAAATCACAGCAATATGTTTTTTGAAACAGCTCCTGGAGCAATGGAAATAAAAGCAAAAATAAGCAAATGGAAACTAATTAACATTAATAGCTTTTGCACAGTGAAGGATACCATCAACAAAATGAAAAGACAACCTTTAGAATATAATTCTTATATTTAGATATAAGAACATATTTACAAATGATGCAGCTAATTTCCCAAATATACAAACAGCTCATACACCTTAATATAAAAAAACAAGAAACAAGACAATAAAAGAACAAGCAACCCAATCCATAAATAGGCAGAAGACCTAAATTAGCAATTCTACAATAAAGATATACAAGTGCCAATAGGCACATGAAAAAATGCTCAGTATCATTAATTATCAGAGAAATACAGATCAAAACTACAATGAGGTATCACCTCACACCAGTCAGAATGTCTGTCATTAAAAAGTCTATAAATGATAAATGCTGGAGAGGGTGTGGAGAAACAGTAACCTTCCTACACTGCTGGTGGGACTGTAGATCTGTGCAGCTATTACAGAAAACATTAGGGAGATTCCTTGAAAAACTGAAAATAGAATTCCCGTGTGATCCAGCAATCCCACCACTGGGCATATACCCAGAAGAAAAAAAACTTAAAAAGATACATGTACCCCATTGTTCACTGCAGTACTATTTACAATAGCCAAGACATGGAAATAACCCAGGTATCAATGAAGAGATGACTGGATAAAGAAGAGATTGTATATGTATTTGTAATACAATACTACTCAGCCGTAAAAAAAATTAAAATAATGCCATTTACAGCAACATGGATGGTCCTGGAGATCATCATTCTAAGTGATGTAAGCCAAAAAGAGAAACGCCATATGATATTGCTTGTATGTGGGAACAACAACAACAAAAAAACAGGACACAAATGAACGACTTACTATTTATAACTTACATGATTGATTTCTTGAATATGTATAAGTGCATTTGACTATCCTTTATGATTGGATTACTGCATTCTGTTGATTCTTATTTTGTGGTTGGATTTGTTGGTTTCATAACTGTAAGTTTAATAAGCTATAGCTCTAAATGTTCTTAGAAACAATGATTAGTACATACATGTAAACTAAAAAAGGTGCACTATTTTGTATGTGTATCTTTACATGCAGTATATTACATATGTGCAGTCAAATTGTAACAATTCTACCTAATAAAACTGAAAAATGAAAATAAAATGACAAAGCTATGCAGAGAGGTGAATGGGGTGGTAGAAATTAAAAATATCCACTAAAGTGCTCTTTTTTTGAAAATACAGAAAAGACTTGCAGTACTATGTACTGCCAGAAATTGAGTAACTGTGTAAAGTTGTCTTATTCACCACTACATATGGGCCATTCATGGTAACGAGACTGTGTCTGTAAAAAAAGTTTAAATCATATGTGCTGCATTGTTTAAGAAAGCAGTAAACTGTATGTTGTGTTTTAACTGTTATATATCTATCTAATCCAAGTTAGAATAACAGTGTTGGTTTCTCATTTAAATTTGTATGGGGTAAAAACCTTGAAGAAATTGATTTTTCTTAACCCTGCTATATACTGAAGGTTTTTTTTTCTTTTTTCTTTCTTTATTAAAGTAGAATCTGTTCCAGTATATCAGTTTCTGGTGTACATCATAGTGTTTCAGCCATACATACACATACATATATTTGTTTTCATATTTTTTTCATTATAGGTTACTATAAGATACTGAATATAGTTCCATGTGGTATACAGTATAAACTTGTTTGTTTGTTTTATATATGGTAGTTAGTATCTGCAAATCTCAAACTCCCAGTCTTTCTTTCCCACTCCCTTTCCCACCTAGTAACCATAAATTTCTTTACTTTGTGAGTATGTTTCTGTTTGTATATGAGCTCATTGATACCATCTTTTTTCTTCACTTCTCTTGTTTTCCTTTTTAGATTCCGCATGTGAGTGATATCATATGGTATTTTTCTTTGTCTTTCTGTATTACTACACTTAGAATGATAATGTCCAGTTCCTTCCGTTCTTACTGCAAATGGGGTTATTTTATTCTTTTATGGCTGAGTAGTATTCCATTGCACATACTGATATTGTTATAAAGCTACCTTTATTATTTTAAAAGAGAAAACGTACTTTATTTTTTACAGTAGTTTTACAGTCACAGAAAAATTCAGCAAAAAATACAGAAGTTTTTCATAACTCACTGCTCCCTCACATTCACAATTTCCCCCTTCTCCTACCAGTGGGTACATTGGTTACAGTTGTTGAATATATATTGACACATGACCATCACCCAATGTTCATAGCTTATATTAGTTTCCCTCTTGATGTTGTCTATTCTATGAATTAAGACAAGTGTATAATGACATATATGCATCATTATAGTATTTATTTTCATAGTATTTCATTTCTGTAAAAATTGTCTGCATTCTACCTATTAATTTCTCCCTCTTTACAACATCTGGCAATGACTGATCCTTTAACTGTCTCCTCGGTTTTGCCTTTTCCAGAATGTCATATGCTTGGAATCATACAGCATGTAGAGTTTCAGATTGGCTTCTTTCACTTACAATATCATGTAAGTTTCCTACTTGTGTTTCATGTCTTGATAGTGCATTCCTTTTTGGCTCTGATTAATGTTCCATTGTCTGGATGCACCACAGTTTACCTGTTCATCTACTAAAGTAGGACATCTTGGTTGTTTCCAAGTTTTGTCTGCTATGAATACAACTGCTGTAAACAGCCATGTGCAGGTTTGTGTGGACATTAATTTTCAGCTCTTCTTAGTAAATTCCAAGAAGTGTAATTGCTGGATCACGTGGTAGAACTGGTTAGTTTTATAAGCAACTGCCAAAGTGGTTGCATCATTTTGCATTCCTGCCACAGTGAATGGGAGTCCTTGTTTCTCCACATTGTCACTGGCATTTGATGTCAACGTTCTGATTTTGGCCATTGTAACGGGTGTGTTCTGGAGTCTCACTGTTGTTTTAATTTGCTTTTCCCTGATGGCATATGATGCAGAGCATCTTTTTTCCTGTGCTTTGCCATCTGTATATCTTCTTTGGTGAGGTGTCTGTTAAAGCTTTTGGCACATTTAATTGAGTTGTTTGTTCTCTTATTGTTGGGTTTGTGTGTGTGTGTGTGTGTGTGTGTAATATTTTGGATAACAGTTTTGTTTTGTTTTGTTTTAATCAGATGTGTCTTCTGCAGATATTTTCTTTCCAGTCTGTGGTTTGTCTTCTCATATCTATTGACACCGTCTTTCAGTGAGCAGAATTTTCAATTTTAATGAAGTTGAGCTTATCCATTGTTTCTTTCATGGATCATGCCTTTGTTATTGCACCTAAAAAGACATTTCCATTCCCAGGTTCCTCTTCTAGGAGTTTTAATGGTTTTGCCTTTCACATTTAGGTCTGTCATCCATCTTGAGTTAAATTTTGTCAAGGGTGTCAGTTGTATGTCTAGATGGATTTTTTTTTCTTTGTTTTTTCCGCTGGCATGTGGATAGCCTGTTGTTTTAGCATCATTAGTTGAAAAGATTGTCTTTGCTGTCCTATTCTTTTGCCAGTAGCACACTGCCTTGATTATTGTAGCTTTACAGTAAGTCTTGAAGTATGGTAGTGCCAGTCCTCCAGCTTTGTTCTTTAATATTGTGATGGCTGTTCCGGAGTTTTGTTTCTTTAGAATCAGTTTGTTGATGTCCACAAAATAAGTTGCTGGGATTTTGACTAAGATTGTTTTGAGTCTATAAGTCGAGCTGTGGAGAACTGACGTCTTGACAATATTGAGTCTTTCCCATCTATGAACATGGACTGTCTCTCCATTTGTTTAGTTCTTCCTTGTTTTCGTTCATCAGTTTTTAAAGTTTTCTTTCTGTGGAAGTTTCTTTCTTGTACAAGTTTTGTTAGATTTATGGGTAAGTATTTTATTTTGGGGGGAAAGGAGTCATGTGAATAGTATTGTGTTTTAAATTCAAGTTCCACTTCTTCATTGCTGGTGTATGAATAAGCGGTTGACTTTATATAACCTGTATCCTACCAATTTGCTGTAATTGCTTCGTAGTTCCAGAAGATTTTTTTCTTTTTTGATCAGTCTCTTTTGGGTTTTCCTTGTAGATGATTATGTGATCTGCGAACAATGACCGTTTTGTGTTTTCCTTTTCAGTCTGTACCCTGTGTAGTCCTTTTTGTATTGTATTCCTTTAGCTGGGATTTCCATATAATGTTGAAAAGGAGTGGTAAGTGGGTACAGCCTTCTTTTGAAGTTGGTCTCAGTGAGAAAGCTTGAGCTTCGTACCATTAAGAATGATGTTAGCTGTATTGTTTGTTCATATTTTTGTAGATATTCTTTATTAAATGGAAGAAGTTTCCCTCTATTTCTACTTTATTGAGAGTTTTTAATCCTAAATGACTGTTACATTTTGTCAAATGCTTTTTCTTCATCTGTTGACATGGTCAAATGAGCTTTCTTTTTAATGTGTTGCTGTGGTTGATTTTCAGATGTTGAACCACCATACCTAGGATAATTCTCAGTTGGTTGTTGTAGTATAATTATTTTTATGTAAGATTTCATTTGTTAATGCCTAGTTGAGGATTTTTGTGTTTATATCCTGAAGAGGATTTTTTCATAAAGTGCACGGGTGTTTCCGTGTCCCTGTCTTGCAGGGTGTCACATATCCAGCAGCAGCTGGCCCAGCTGGATACTGAGTCCTGGCCGGGCATGGCCGAGGCAGACAGGGACTGGCTGCAGCTCATCAAGGAGAAGGAAGCCCTGCTTCAGGAGCTGCAGCTCATCATCCAGCAGAGAAGGCCCAGGGAGGACGTGGCGCGGCTGGAGGAAGAGCGGTGGCACCTGGAGGAGGAGATCCAGCGAGCCTGGGCCACGTCGATGCAGGGCGCCACAGAAAGGTGGGCTGGCCATGGGGGTGTGTGGCCTGGCCTCCAGTGGAAGACTGCTGGGAAAGGCTGAATCAAAGAATCGCGTGTGGCTTGAGGAAAGAGTTCGTTATTTCATGTCTCCGCCCAGGGCTTCCAGGGATCTGGGCCTTGTTCAGAAGTGGGAGATGGTCAAGAAGGCGATACAGAGAAGGAAGACCCCACCTGCTCCAATGCAGGTGCTGGATTGTGCTTGTCTTCAGTGTTTTCAGGGCAGCTCCTGAGAAGTGGGCAGTGGTCAGCCCTTCCCGACACACAGGGAGTGTCAGTCTTTTGGCAGTCTGTCTCTTACTTTTACCTTTGACTTTCATTTTCAGTCAAGACATGGGAGTCTGCTTTTTTTTTCCCCCAGCAGTAAGTCGACACTGTGGCCCATCATTTCTGAAGGTGCCTTGCTTCAGTTGGTTTTAGGGCTCTTTCCCAGCGTGGGATGCATGAAACCCCCATGGGGTCCTACATTGCTCTGTCTTTCACTCTGGTCTTGTCTCTGGTTTCCTTTTGGTCTTTGTGATCACAGATTGTATGGCAGGCTGGTCTGCTTTCAACATTCCACAGCTGTCAAAAGTTTATCTGTGGACATCTGCTGAACTTTGTAGAGCATACTCCCACCACTGTTTGGTAATATCCTGGCTCCCTGAAATTTACTGTATTACCAGAATCATAACGTGTATCTCTATGTGTATTCTCTACAGAGAATTTAATAGTCAAATTAATTATTGGTCAGTACAGGTGGTCTTCTCACTACCATTTCACCAGATACTAGGATTGTCCTCTATTTTTCTTCGGAGTTATTCATGCTTGGGCATTAGTCGTTAACTAATACAAGTTCTGAGTCATGCCCTTGGGGGCTCATATCAATAGTGAAAGGAGATGATGGTGCTTGCAGAGTGCCTCAAAGCAATCAGCAGAGTGAATGTTAGTTTTCCTAAGAGAGTAGTGTGCCTGTCACTTCACTCAAACACATAGCTGCTTCTGAGTCTGAGAAGGGATTATGAAGCTGAAGCTGAAGATTGCATTTGTGCTTTTGTGTTTCTGTTTTAGCTTAATGTTACTTTCTGTTCTCCCTGTAATATTCTTTTATGTATGACCTGGGTATGAGGGCCTGGGAGTTCTGGTTGGTTCTTTCTTAAGGGGGTGGATTCAGTCCTGCTAAAACTACTTTCTTCTCAGGACTCCACCTTCAGCACCCTTGGTTGTTTCTGCCCTCACTATGTGGAAATCCAGTATGTGTGAATGCTGTGCTCCCAGGTAACAAATCCAGGGAACCCCATGGAGTCAGTTTTACCCTTGATTCCTGGATTCAGGGCCTGGGTCACCCAAGCTTTTCCAGCCTGTGAGGTTGCTAGTGGGTTCAGTAGCTGAGTACTGGGACCTGGGAGCATGGTGAGAAAGGAGGGATGAATTTCTCTTCTGGATCAGAAATGTTAATGGTTAACTTTGCTATTGTCCCATTTTCTTCAGTATCCTCCCCTGTCTCCTAAAGACTTCTTTTTTAATATTTTACAAGCTTTTGTAATATTTTACACCTTTATTGTGGTATGGTTCTTCTACAGTAAACTACACATACTTCATATGTACAATTTAATGAATTTTGAGAGATGTATACACTGAAGAAACCACCACCACATTCAAGATAGCTAACGTTTCCATCACTCTCCAAGAGGTACAAATTTCAAATTCCCAATTTATCCCTTCCTACTTCCTTTACCCACTCGTACTCATAACTTTGTTCTCTATGTCTGTGAGTCTGTTTCTGTATTACAGGTAAGTTCATTTGTGTACTTTTTTTTAGATTCCACATATAGATGATACCTTATGGCATTACTCTTTCTCATTCTGGCTTACTTCATTTAGGATAACGATCTGCAGATCCATCCTTGTTGCTGCAAATGGCATTACTTTATTATTTTTTATGGCTGAGTAGTATTTCATTGTATAAATAGACCACAGCTTCTTTATCCAGCCATCTGTCAATAGACATTTAAGTTGTTTCCATGTCTTGGCTATTCTAAATAGTGCTACTTTGAACATTGGGGTACATCTGTCTTTTTGAATTTTATTTTTCTCCAGATGTATGCCCAGAAGGGGGATTGCTGCATCACACTATAAGTCTACTTTTAGCTTTTTAAGGAACCTCCATACTGTCCTCCATAGTGGTTACACCAGTTTACATTCTACCAATCTTTTCTCCATACCATCTCCAGCATTTATCATTTGTGGACTTTTTAATGATGGACATTCTGGCTGGTGTGAGGAGAAATGTCATTCTAGTTTCAATCTGCATTTCTCTAACAATAGGGATATTGAGCATCTTTTTGTGTGCTTGTTGGCCATTTGTATGTTTTCTTTAGTGAGACGTTAATTTAGATCTTTTGCCCACTTTGTGACTCAGTTGCTTGTTTCTGTGGTATTAAAGTGTATGAGCTGTTTCTATATTTGGGAAATTAGTCCCTTGTTGTTTGCATCATTTGCAAATATTCTCTTCCATTCTGTAGGTTATCTTTTTGTTGTGTTGATGGTATCCTTTGCTGTGTAAAAGCTTTTAAGTTTAAATAGATCCCATTTGTTTATTTTTGCTTTTATTTTTTATTTTATTTTTTTTAACATTTTTTATTGATTTATAATCATTTTACAATGTTGTGTCAAATTCCAGTGTTCAGCACAATTTTTCAGTTATTCATGGACATATACACACTCATTGTCACATTTTTTTCTCTGTGAGTTATCATAACATTTTGTGTATATTTCCCTGTGCTATACAGTATAGTCTATTCTACAATTTTGAAATCCCAGGCTATCCCTTCCCACCCTCCACCCCCCTGGTAACCAGAAGTCTGTATTCTCTGTCTGTGAGTCTATTTCTGTCCTTTATTTACGCTTTGTTTTTGTTTGTTTGTTTGTTTTTGTTTTTGTTTTTGTTTTTCAGATTCCACATATGAGCGATCTCATATGGTATTTTTCTTTCTCTTTCTGGCTTACTTCACTTAGAATGACATTCTCCAGGAGCATCCATGTTGCTGCAAATGGCATTATGTTGTCGGTTTTTATGGCTGAGTAGTATTCCATTGTATAAATATACCACATCTTCTTTATCCAGTCACCTGTTGATGGACATTTAGGCTGTTTCCATGTTTTGGCTATTGTAAATAGTGCTGCTATGAACATTGGGGTGCAGGTGTCATCCTGAAGTAGATTTCCTTCTGGATACAAGCCCAGGAGTGGGATTCCTGGGTCATATGGTAAGTCTATTCCTAGTCTTTTGAGGAATCTCCACACTGTTTTCCATAGTGGCTGCACCAAACTGCATTCCCACCAGCAGTGTAGGAGGGTTCCCCTTTCTCCACAGCCTCTCCAGCATTTGTCATTTGTGGATTTTTGAATGACGGCCATTCTGACTGGTGTGAGGTGATACCTCATTGTAGTTTTGATTTGCATTTCTCTGACAACTAGTGATATTGAGCATTTTTTCATGTGCCTGTTGATCATTTGTATGTCTTCCTTGGAGAATTGCTTGTTTAGGTCTTCTGCCCATTTTTGGATTGGGTTGTTTATTTTTTTCTTATTGAGTCATATGAGCTGCTTATATATTCTGGAGATCAAGCCTTTGTCGGTTTCACTTGCAAAAATTTTCTCCCATTCCGTAGGTTTTCTTCTTGTTTTACTTCTGGTTTCCTTTGCTGTGCAGAAGCTTGTAAGTTTCATTAGGTCCCATTTGTTTATTCTTGCTTTTATTTCTTCTAGGAGAAAATTTTTGAGATGTATGTCAGATAATGTTTTGCCTATGTTTTCCTCTAGGAGGTTTATTGTATCTTGTCTTATGTTTAAGTCTTTAATCCATTTTGAGTTGATTTTTGTATACGGTGTAAGGGAGTGTTCTAGCTTCATTGTTTTACATGCTGCTGTCCAGTTTTCGCAACATCATTTGCTGAAGAGACTGTCTTTATCCCATTGTATATTCTTGCCTCCTTTGTCGAAGATTACTGACCAAAAGTTTGTGGGTTCATTACTGGGCTCTCTATTCTGTTCCATTGGTCTATATGTCTGTTTTTGTACCAATACCATGCTGTCTTGATGACTGTAGCTCTATAGTATTGTCTGAAGTCTGGGAGAGTTATTCCTCCAGCCTCTTTCTTTCTCTTCAGTAATGCTTTGGCAATTCTAGGTCTTTGATGGTTCCATATGAATTTTATTATGATTTTTTCTAGTTCTGTGAAATATGTCCTGGGTAATTGGATAGGGATTGCATTAAATCTGTAGATTGCCTTGGGCAGTGTGACCATTTTAACAATATTGATTCTTCCAATCCAAGAGCATGGAATATCTTTCCATTTTTTAAAGTCTTCTTTAATTTCCTTCATCAATGGTTTATAGTTTTCTGTGTATAATTCTTTCACCTCCTTGGTTAGATTTATTCCCAGATATTTTATTACTTTGGGTGCTATCTTAAAGGGGATTGTTTCTTTACTTTCTTATTCTGTTGATTTATCGTTAGTGTAAAGAAATGCAACTGATTTTTGAACGTTAATTTTGTAACCTGCTACCTTGCTGAATTCTTCAATCAGCTCTAGTAGCTTTTGTGTGGACCTTTTAGGGTTTTCTATATATAGTAACATGTCATCAGCATATAATGACACTTTTACCTCTTCTTTTCCAATTTGGATCCCTTTTATTTCTTTCTCTTGCCTGACTGCTGTGGCTAGGACTTCCAGGACTATGTTGAATAGGAGTGGTGATAGTGGGCATCCTTGTCTTGTCCCAGATTTTAGTGGGAAGCTTTTGAGTTTTTCACCGTTGAGTACTATGCTGGCTGTAGGTTTGTCATATATAGCTTTTATTGTGTTGAGATATGTTCCCTCTATACCCACTTTGGTGAGAGTTTGTATCATAAATGGGTGTTGAATTTTATCAGATGCTTTTTCTGCATCGATTGAGATGATCATGTGGTTTTTGTCCTTTCTCTTGTTGATGTGATGTATTACACTGATTGATTTGCGTATGTTGAACCAGCCTTGTTAAGTCTGCTGATGGGTGGGGCTGTGTTCCCACCATGCATCTTGTTTGGCCTGAGGCTTCCCTACAGGCTGTTGGGTGGGGCTGGGTCTTGGTGCCAATGATCCAATCAAGATATCAGCCTCTAGGAAAGCTTATGCACATGAGCACCTCCAGAATGTCCGACACCAGGTTTTATGTCCCCTGGGTAAACCACAGCTCTCTCCTGTGTCCCCAGGAAACCTTCTGAAGCCAGCAGTCAAGTCTGGCCCAGGTTCCTATGAAATCACTTTCTCTGCCCTTGGACCTGTCACATGTGAGATTCTGTGTATGCTTCCTAAGAGAATGAAGTCTCTGTCTCCCCAGTCCTGTGGGGCTCCTGGAGCTAAGCCCCACTGGCCTTCAAAACCAGGTGTCCCGAACATCTCCCTTCCCAATACCGGGACCTGAGCTGGGGAGGTTGACATGGGGCTCAGAGCTCTCACTCCAGTGGGAGGGCCTCTGTGACTTAATTATTCTTCAGCTTGTGGGTCACCCACCTAAGGGGTAAGGGACCAGTTATGTGACGAGCACACCCCTCCTACCATCCTGCTGTGGTTCCCTCTTTATGTTTCCAGTTGAAGGTCTTTTTTGATAGATTTCAGTCTTTTTTCCAATGGTTGTTCAGCAGTCGTGGTTTCCTTGTAGTTGTAGGGGGATGTGAGCTTGTCGTCCTACTGCTGCACCATGTGATTGTTGGAAGAGCTGAGAGTGGAGCTCAGGACAGCTGCTGAGAAGGTAGAAGTGGATGTGGAAGATTTCAGCCTCCTGAAGTCTTATATCTGGCCTATAGTCTTCTAGAATTCCTGATAGCCTCTGTGTCAGTACTTCATGTAGACTTTACCAATGTCAAAGGTATAAAAGTATCCTTCAGTTCAACTTTGTACCCACTCTTACAGGTCTTCATTGTAATTAGGTATCCTGGTTTAGCCTTCCAGAAACAGGACATGAATGCTTCTGGATATTTTGCCTTTCTCATGGAAATTTTATATTTGTATTTCAGATGAAGTTTTATTTGTAGTTTTGGAATGAATGTTAATAGTATGTCTTAATTTTTTAGAAATAGACAATACCTTTAAAGCATAGAATTTCAATCTGGGACTGAATTGGCTAAATGTTTCTCCATAATCTACCACTAAATGGCCTTAGGCAAAAAGTGGCATACATATCTGCTAATAAGCCTTTATATTGAGCACTTTTCTCCTGTAAATATTTTCTGTTTGTAAATCCCACTGGATTTGGGGCCAAATACCCTGCAAGAATTCCTGTAGTTTATGACGTTCTAGGCCTAATGGATGCAGGCCTGTATCCTGTATTCTGTGTTTCTTCATTTGAGGCAAGACTGAAGATGAGAAGTCCGGGGCCCTGAGGTAGGAATAAATACTATTCACTTATCTGAGACCCTCTTACAGGCAAAAATAAATGTAATTGTAGTGTCTATAGAATAAAAAAACACAGTCAAATAAAACAGGATAAAATCTGTATCACTACATCATGAGATTGGAATTATTTTTCTTCTTTCTTCCTTTTTTCTACTTTATAATCATCTATAATAATTTTTCCCCTAGTGTAGTGAGCCTGCTTCATAGAGGAGGTCATGCAATAAATAATTGTTGAATAGTGGGGACTAAATACTCTTGCCTTTATACAGAGACACTGATTTACATACACCTTACCCTCTATCCATCCATCCACATATCTGTTCATCCATCCGTCCAGGTTCTAGAGTAGATCAGCTGACAGTGTTCAGGATTCTATGGATATAGTCTCAAATAAGACAAAAGCAGTTTTGGTTATCTTGAAACTTGTGACCTAGATGTGCTTTTTGAATTGATATTTATTAATCTGTTTGGGGGAATTTATCATTGAGCTTCTTGTTAGGAAAATATACTCCACTCCGTATCTTTGAAATCCACCAATGGAGTATTTTGTTACCTATAGAATTCTACTTCAGAAAAAAAGAAACTGTCTGCATATCCAGTTGGAAGAAGCTACTCGATTAATATCCTATCTCCAGTCCCAGTTAAAAAGGTACATATCTTTAAAAGAGGAGACTTACTACTAATAGTGGTTTGTTATAAAATATATTCATTAACTTCGTACTTCCCTTTAGTATAGATTTTATCCTACTATAACTTTGAACTTGAACACAAAATGGAAAAGTGGATGTGTTAAATTTTTGGAACAAACTTAACATTTGATTCAAGGAATATGAAGAGAATTGAATTTGTTTTTTCTGTAACAAATGTGAAATCAAATTTACATGAATATTTTAGTTTCTAATTCACAGCTATAAAAGTATGACATCCATCACCATTTATGCACAGGACATTTTTATTTTTGGATTTTAAATGAAATGACAACTACAGAATTAATTAAAGGGAACAGAAAAGGATCAGTTTAGGATAAGTAGTTTCACTAATTGAAGTAAATTAACTAATGAAAAAGCTTTTACTGTGTCCCTTTGAGAGTTTGTAATAAAGAGAACCGAGAAGTGTCAAGTAAAATGGAGGGGAAAAACACCAATTATATTTTCACGTGTGTTTTTATACTTTGCGCAATTATTTATCATTAGGTAGAGTTCAAAAGTAGTTGTCTACAGATCAAGAAAGGTGTTTTTAAAGATTACCAAAATAATTTTTCACAATTAATGGGATATGTTTTGACCAAATTTGAGTCACTTACTGTAATGTCATAAAAATATTAACAAGCAACAGAGGAAATATTCACAAAGGGGCTTTAAGATGCCCACAGGTGTTAAAGGCGGGCCGGGGTGGGGGGTTCGTGGGGGAAGGAGGCAGGACTGCGTTCCCTCGGGGCGCAGAGCAGATGCTCGGCCCACAGTGGGGATCGGCGGGCTCCCGGTCTCCGGGCTGCTGTCCTCAGCTCCGGGCGCTCTCGTTGCAGCCTGTCCGCCAGCACCCTGACGGTGTCCTCGGGGAGCAGCCGCGGCTCGCTGGCCTCCAGCCGCGGCTCGCTGGCCTCCAGCCGGGGCTCCCTGAGCTCCGTCAGCTTCACCGACATCTACGGCCTCCCGCAGTACGAGAAGCCCGACGCCGCCGAGGGCGGCCAGCCTCTGCGCTTCGACCTGGTCCCCTTCGACTCCCTGGGCCGGGACGCCCCCTTCACCGAGCCCCCGGGCCCCTCCGGCTTCCACAAACAGAGGCGCTCCCTGGACACGCCCCAGTCCCTGGCGTCCCTGTCCTCCCGCTCCTCCCTGTCCTCGCTGTCCCCGCCCAGCTCGCCCTTGGACACGCCCTTCCTCCCCGCCTCGCGCGACGCGCCCTCGGCCCCGCTGGGGGACGGCGGCTTCGAGGTGCCGGGACTGGGCGCCCTGGACCGGCTGCGGGCTCAGGCGTCCGCTCCGGGGGACGAAGACCTGCCGGCCACGGCGGCCCTGCAGCCGCACGGGTTCCCCGGGGACGGGGAAGGACCTCGCGAGCGAGGACCCCCAGCGGCTGCGGCTCCCACGGGTGCAAGTACGTACTGATGAGCCCGGCGGGGGTTCCGGGGCCTGGGAAGACCCAGTTTCGAAATGAGGGAGGAAACAGCGCACTTGCACCGAAGCCCGCTGCCTCTGCAGTTGCACAGGGAGCCTAAGGTTAGGACTCTTGATAGGGTGAGGAAGCGCCTGCCCGCTCTGTGTCGTTTTGTCGTGGGTCCTTGAAATGTCACTGAAACTGGCAAAGTGGGCTTTCCCAGGCATTTCGCTTATTTGCAGAAAATGCCTAATTGTTGAAAATGAGGGTAAGAACCACATATTCTTCCACACTCGGAGGCTGACAAAGAGGTCCTGGGCCTTAATGAGCTCTCCGGGGCGTGTGCCCAGGTGGAACTTCTGTGTGTTCCCGCCTCGGCCCTCCATAGGGACTGGTGTCTGGCCAGAGACCCGCAGAAATCTCTACTCCTTCGTCCCTGTGACTTCATCACTTCACCCTTTGTTGTAATTTTCAAGGATCAATTCTAACAGGAAATGATAGCAGTTGGCGTAATTTTTCAAAATATGTCTCACTTTCAATCATTTCTACCAAATTACTTTATCTAGTCGTCATGAAATCCTTACCCAGTCAACTGTAACTGCTTGTATGTTTGAGTACACTCAGACCTGGTTGACTCTCAGCTTTGTTAGTCTTCAGTAACATGGCTCTTTGTTTCCTTAAATTAATCATTGTTTCTGTAATTTATATGCACATTTAATCTGCATTCACTTTTTTCTTATTACAGCCATAGATTCGCTTGTCCATTTTCAGTCATTGCCTAGGGTTGCTTTCCACTTAGTCTTTGTTTTCCCTATGCCAACCTTCTTTAAAGGTTGAGATACAGGAGGTCAACCCAATTATGCACAAAATCAACACAAGATTTAATGCCCCTTTTGGGCCAGGGGGAAGTCATGGTGGGTAGGAAAAGAGCTGGCTTAATTTCTGATTCTGGTTTATTTTTCTTTCCTCCTTTGTGAGCGATACTGCAGTGCCTCAAACGTCTTATCCTGGGATGTCTTGGCTTGAGCTGGGGTCACATACTGCCACCTGGTGGTACTTCCACATATGATGTGCTCAGGAGAACTGGGCCCATAAAAACTAGGACAGTGGATGCAGTGGGTCCTGCTGGCTGCTCCCAGGGGGCCAGGTTGGGTAACCAGCTTCAGGCACGGACACGTCGTAACTCCTTGCCTCCTTTGACGCTTCTGGGAATGCCAGAGCCTAGAGCCATTGTGACTTCATAAAGTGGGTGAGGATCTGGGTTTTAATTGTGTTACCTTTTGTTTGGACACCTGAGGTCACATGGTTCCCTCTGGCTCTCCAGTCTGATTCAGAACAGTATAGTCCCAGTTTGGCTCAAGCACATTTTAGCCAGATACAATTTTGCTAACAGAAGATTCAAAGTTGCCCAAATGCACAGGGCAATCTCTAGGAATGACTTCTTTCATTGTGTTTTAAATCAATCTAAAGGCATAGAACTTGGGAGAGGGGTGTGGGGAAATAGACTATGATCTTTAACAGCGTTTACATGTTTACCACAGCTTTATCTTCCCAGAATTTTAAAAGCCTAAGGTGTCATGATTTTGAAGTGATTTCCTATTTTCATTTCCTGTTGGTTTTTGCTAATACAAGTCCATACATGTTTTGACTTCGTTCATCTGTGCTTTGATGTTTTTATTACATTCATGCCCTGTTTAAAGTCATTGGCTTAAATTCTACAGTTTTTTCATTTTGTGCTTTTCTTTTTATCTCTTTTCCCATGCCGCTCGACAGAAATATTCACTGTAAGTGACCTTGGAATTCTCCTTTGCTTGTTGGTTGGGCTGTGGTGCATCTTTGTGCAGTGAATCTGTGTATTTAGGTTGGGCAGGGCTGGCCAGGAGGACATGGCTCGGGGCTGTACTTGAATGTAGCTCAGTAGTTACTCTTACCACTGTTACTGTCACCTCAACAGTAGTCACCCTGGCGACTGAAGTTGTGTAAAAACTTTTCAAAAAGCTGAAGTATTTTTCCTCTTGGCACTTTTTCCCAGACTTTAAAATTAACACTTACATTATTTTCGTATGCCAGCTGGCAGCTTGGCTCACGATGTGATTTTCATCTTTTCATTGTACTTTCATTATACCTTTTTGTCAAACAGTGTTTGCTCCTTTAGATCTCAATGTCTGTCTGTCTGTGTGTGTTTAATGATGGAAAGATCAGAGTTTTTTTTAAATGAGTTTGGAAGTTTTTTTTTTTTTTTAATGGAGGGATTGGGGATTGAACCCAGGACCTTGTGTATACTAAGCATGTGCTCTACCACCAAGCTCACCCCTCCCTGTAGGAGATTGTTAATTGGTTACTGCATTGGCCTTGCCCCCAGCCATCCATCTCGTTGCCTTGAAGGCCAAGAGCAGACGGTGGGGTGTGTGGTGGGGGTCTGTGTGTGCTTTTTTCTCACCCAGGGCTGAGCGTACTTCCCCCTGTGAACGCCTGCGTGCGGTTGCTGCGTGAATGCGCTAAGCCGGGATCACCGAGGATCGGTCCCTTCATTTCTCTCTTTCATGCACCTTCCTCGCAGTGAGAGAGTTTTGTCAGAGTTGCACCGTGGGGTGGACTGGAAGTTAAGTGGATCCTTGTGTGGTGCAATTTCCTTGAAGGCGTGTACAGCCGTGTCAGGGCTGGGGAGGAGGGCGCCAGCAGCTGTGTTTGCAGGGGGTCCTGCAGGGAACTGAGGGGCGCCCCCTACAGTTCAGAGCTAGGGCTCTGGGCCCTTCCGTGGGCAAGGTGACAAGAAGCGCTGGGCCTGGGAGTCGTGATCTACCATCTGAGAGGCGGCGCCTCTGGCCATGCCAGCTGGAGCCCGTTTCTGTCCCTGACCGGTGGCCCCCAGGCTTGGAGCCACAGGCCTGTGGAAGGTCAGCTTTTGTCTGCAGTTAAGATCGTGAGACCAAGGACCTCAGCCCTGCCTGTTTTGTGCCCTGTTTAACGTGTTGGCTGTAATTGTTGTGTGAATAATAATTTGGCTGAAAAGAGAGATGATCATCAGTGGATTCGCCATTTCTCTCAGCTTATGCACAGATGTCTAGAGTTTCAGTTTCTAGAGCTTAGATGGCTCAAGAAAAGTAGACAAGAGGGACCTGCATTATTAACAAGAAGCACGGTGGTGACAGAGATGGGCTCAGTTTGGGCCTTCGCCTTTGAAGCCTGTGTTTAGAACCCCGTGTGCCACTCTCTATAAAGCACCGAGGTCCTGTGTCCATCGTCACATTTAGCAAAGGGATGGTGTATTTTTATTGGTTTTGTTAAAAGGAACTCACTCCTGTGAGGGAAGGAGTAGAAACAGTTGATGAAATAGTAAAGGGGAGAATGTCAATGGTTGTCTTTGGCTCTTGTATTAAAATACATATGAGACCAGAATAAGCTACCCAGTAACTGTCCTTTCTAATCCCAGGACATGATTCTGGAAGCAGATCTGGGCCCAGGGCTGCTGAAAAGGACACTGCCATTAGAGGGTCATGGAGACGTTTGCAAGGACTGAGTCTGGGTGCATCTGTGTCCTCTGACTTGAAATTCACTGCATTTTGTTAACAGTTTATTTTGATGATTTAAAAAAATTCTGTTTTCTGATTATAAAATAGTGTAGTGTATGTTGATTGTATAAAATCTGGACAATACCACACAGCATAAAGAATGAAATAGCACTCCCCTGCCTCTCAGAGAGTGTGCTGCTGGCCACTTTTGGATGCCATCTCTTTCCTGGTCTTTTGGTGTGGCAATGTCTCCAAGTGCCATGCCCAAGGACTTCCCACCATCTTCTGCTCTGTGCTGCGCTCATCGAGGAGGTGAAAAGAGATTTATGACCATTTAGAGAGCTTTTAAAGAAGTAGCCAGGAGCCTAGTTCTTCCATTTTTCAATATAAGAAAAAAATAGAGTGCAACGAGTTTGAACTCAAGTCTGTGCATGTGCTGGTGTGTCTTTGGGAGCTTAGTCCCTTTGTGCCCGGATGCCCAGTGTTCATTTCTTGGACCCATGGTCCCTGGCCTCCCGTGCTGTCCCCTGCTGACCCCATCTGTGTCTCTTACTTGCAGTAGTGACTTTTCGAGAAGACAGCGCCAAGAGGCTGGAGCGGAGGGCGCGCCGCGTTTCTGCATGTGTGTCGGATTACTTGCTGGCCTGCGACAACAGGGTGTTTGAACCCCCCACCAAAAAGTGAGAAGCTGGTCTGCCCGCCTGCCTGGGCAGACTTCCCACCGCGTGGCTTGAGAGCACGATAGGGACCCGTGCCAAGACCTGTGCGCACTGACGCCATGTGTGCAGCCAGGGGACGCTTCTCTAGCTTCCCTCCTCGTGGGAGGGTGGGCCTCCGCAGCCTGCGCGGAGCCCCTCTGCTCCCGCATGACGGTGGGGGCCGGCCCGGTCCCGGTCCCTGCCTGTAGGATGGCTGCTTTCTCGCTGGCCCTGGGGAGCTTAAGGTGCAGCCCAGAGCAGCTGAAAAGGGAGAACCAGTGTGTGAGAGACCTGCCTTTCTAGAAAGGACATGCATTAGAAATGGGTTTCCTCCATCTTCTCCCTCCTTCTTTTCCTGGTTCAAGGAGTCTCTTTGCAAGGACAAAACCCTTTTGGGAAATTGGGCTTTCTTTTGTTTGAGGCCACTGATGTCGTTTGACCTCAGGCATCTGTACACGTTTCAGTCCTTGCAGACCTTAAAAGTGTGTTTTGGACTTTGTCCTGACTATGACATGTGGTTTTGAGAGGTATGCAGGGACTTTGTCAAAAACACGACTTTGTCAGTGGGTACCCTGTGAGATGACATCATGCATCCAGGGGACCTGTCCCACCCTTTCAGTCACTTAAAGTATTAATTTATGTCACAACTTAGTAAAGCCCTCCTCAGTGAGAAGTATCACTAAGGTGACAGCGCTTCTGCCGAGCCTGGGCACCAGCTCTCCCAGGAGTAACACCTGACTTTCCACTTGTGCTCAGGAGTGAAGATGCTGACGAGCCTGCGCATGGGGACGCTGGCGGGAAGGAGGGGCCCCGCATCCACGTGGGACTTTTGTGAGTACGGAAGACTCCTTCCCTGCTGCTTCTAATGGCAATGGGCTGCCCAGTGACTCAGCTACATGCACAGGCCGGCAGGGGCGGAGGGACCCACGCAGTCTGGGTGCTGCTCCCTGGCCTGGGTACCCCGAGCCTGCCTCAGGCCCCAGATGAGGGGACGAGTGGCAGGAGGGAGACATGAATAAGAGAAGATCCACTGCTGCCCTCTGGTGCTGAGTCACAGCTGATGACAGTCATCTATGGAGCCAGGGGTTCTGGCCCAAGTGGCAGGGTTGGGGGTCGCCAGTGTTCACTCCAGTGAGGTGGGGGAGCCCTTTCCTTCCCTCACCCTCCCTACAAGGAGTAGCTGGGTGGTTTGCAGTGCAAAGCTTTTTGCTCACTGGTTACGATTTCTATAAGGTGGTAACCAGCAGCGTTCAGACTAGCCAGGCAGGTGTTCGCGTCCGGACAGCTTTCTTCAGCTCACTCTAGTCATTCCTGTCGAATGTTTCTTTTTTTTTTTTTAAGTTTTAAATCTTTAAAATAATTAAAAAAAATTTTTTTGTGGGGGCGGTAATTATATTTATTTATTCATTTATTTTTAACGGAGGTGCTGGGGATTGAACCCAGGACCTTGCACATGCTAAGTACACGCTCTGCCACCAAGCTGCACCCTCCCCTCTCGTCCAGTGTTTCTGAGTGCTGGCACTGGTGGCATTTGGGTGGCTCCTTTGTGGTGTGGGCAGGAGGGAGGCTGTGCACGGGAGGACGTGGAGCAGCGTCCCTGGTCTCCACCCTCCAGGTCCAGGAACGCCCTCTCCACTCAGTGTGACAGTCAGAATTGTCTCCAGACTTTGCAGGTGTCGGGTGGTGGGGTGGGGAGCAAAATCACCCTCCGTCGAGGGCCACTGCAGTAGTTTGAGTGGAAGAATTTCTCCCCCGTGGGAAGTGTGCAGTCTGTGAACTTGGTTTTCTTTTCCAGGCTCGACAGTGCCAGCGAGTGCCTCCTGGTCAAAGTGCTGCAGCTGCAGAACTTCGCGGGGCGGGTGCTGAGGGAGGACTGCAGAGTGTAAGGCCTCCCCGGGGCCCGCTCCACACAGTGCCGCTGCCTGGCCTCTGCCTGGCAGTTTGGGGAGGGAAAAGCCCGTTTGGGAACCTGCATTTACAGCAAAACACCAGGGAGTGTCTGCCTGAAATATGAGAGGTTGTAAGGTTCTGGAAGAGTCACGTTTGTCAGTGGTGCTCGTGGAGCTGGGCTGATTATGCGTGGCGGCGGTGCCAAGACAGTGCCATGTGCAGGTCGGCAGCGGCCTGTGGGCTCCTGGTCACGAGGCTGGGTGGTGACACAGCCACATTCGGCTCTGTCATCCGGTGAGGTGCTGGAGAGGCCTCAGGCGGGGCTCAGGGGCCCTTGTCTGAGCCGGAGGCGCCCCGTTGTGAGCGCCACAGCCCGAGGGGGGTGACCACCAGAGGGGCCCGCTGACCCTGGCAGGTGAACGCACTGGGATGGGTTTTCAGGCCCCATCGTGCCCTCTGTTCCGTGAGTTGTCCTTGTCAGCTGGCCTTCTGACGGCCGCGGAAGCAACCTGGTCTCCAGTGGCTGAGGGCTCGCCCTGGGCCGCTACTCAGCCTGATGATGTACTTGGCGACATCCCCCGATACTCGGGCTGCTCCTGCAGGCCAGCTTCTGCACCGGGGGCGTGGGGCAGTGATCCCAGCCCCGCAGGCACCCTGGAGGGCTAGCAGCTGGGAGAGGGAGCCAAGGGGCTGGGGGGAGACCACTACAGATGGTTTCCAGGAAAGACGCTGAAAGCAGAACCTCTGTTTGAGTCCCCTCTAAAGTTGTAATGACAGATTTTTATGTGTTTTCTTTGTGCCAGTTGTTTTTTTTTTTTCCTCTCTTAATCTCCAAATGTAGGTCAGTTCTTTGAACTTTTTCTTGATTGAGAAAAGGAGTTTTTCTAAAGGACTTGGCAGTCCTACCTGTGGGCATTCAAAGAGAAGCACGTAGGGGTGTTCACGTAAATGGTCCAGGTATGTCTGTGCAGATGTGCCAGTAAGCACTCCCTCCATCTGCTTTCCCCCTCTCGGTTCCAGACACATCCGGGTCTATCTGCCACCGCTTGACTCCAGCACGCCAAACACTTACTGCTCTAAGGCTCTGGAATCCCAAGGCCCCCTTGTATTTAATGAAGTTTTCAGAATCCCTGTGCATTCGAGCATGCTGATGTTGAAGTCCCTTCAGTTGTATGTGTGCTCAGTGAATCAGCCGCTGCAGGAAGAACTGCTGGTACGGTACCCCCTCCCCCTCTCGTTCCTTCCCTCCTCCCCCCTGCTTTGTCCTGTGCCGAGTGCTTACAAATTGTCAGGGTGTTAAGTGATGTCTGTAGCTGGGAGTATGGACAGGGCTGATAAAGGCCCTTACCTTGTCACGTGTTGTGTAATTTACACACATGATCTCAGCTAGTACTTGCAAACCCCCAGTGCAACGACTTCTACATTATCTACATTTTCAGTCACGGAAACTAACAAGTAGGGCTGATAAATTTGGTGAGTAGAAATGCAAGGTGGTCAGTTAAATTTGAATTTCAAATAAACTGTGGCTGCCTTTTAGTATAACTATGTCACTTGTAATATTTGGGACATAATTATATTTTTAAAAAAATCTCGTTTACTTGAAGTTGAAATTTACCTGGGTACCCTCTACATTATCTGGCAATCTGAGAACTGGACAGTCCGTTTCCCTCCAGCCAGCCTCTGCGGGGCTGGGACTTGGAAGCCGGGGTGCTTTCTTTCCAAGGCTGGAATTTTCCCCTTGGTCCCGTTCCCTCAGCAGCAGGATTAGAGATCGTCGAGTCCCACCAGTCCACTCTCATTTCAAAAATCCCTGCCAGAATCATTGACTCTTTGAGTGGCAGGCCCCAGCCTGACCCCCACTCTGGGGTGTCCATTCTCTGCCCTGGTCCCCTGCAGGTACTTTCTGACTAGACTGACCAGCAAGCAAGGAGCTGCCCCCGTTAGGATCCTTTGCAATGACTTTGATTTTACTGTGGTAAATAAATAGCAGTGAATCATCTTATGTCCTTTCTGATGAAGGTTGAAGGGTTCCCTGGATGCCCGTTGGTTGTTAAGGTGAAGTCGTTCAGGACCTGTTCTGTTTTCTGTTTTTAAACCACCATGCAGGGCATCGCTGAGATTAACCTGGCCGACTACGACGGTTCGGACGAGATGCAGCTGCACTGGTACTCCGTCCAGGTGTTCCCTGGCCCCGCGCTGCCCCGGCGGGAGGACAAGCGGCCAGGAGATGGTGCCTCCCGGGACCCCGTGCCCACTGCCTCGGGGAAGAAGGTACATGGCCCGGCTTTGAGACTGGCTCTTCCTGGGGACATTGTTTCTAGGAGACATCTGTGTAGACTTCATCTGAGAATACAGTGGCAATGAAGAAGCAGGTCTTCAGGGACTTAATGAAAATGAAACGTAGTGGTGTACATGATCATTTATGATCGTGTTTTTAAACATGTAGTGTTCACGATCTTGAGTGACACTTTAGTAGCTTTAACATTTGAGTCCTCAGAGCTCCATGAAAGGGCCAAGTTGCTGTCTGGCTGTCACCAGTGGGGTGAGCTGAGGACGGCCTCCAGCCTGTCAGCAGGGATGCTCACCGTGGGCCATGCTCAGCGCCCACTCTCCACTGGGCCGCCAGAAGCTGTTGGTCCAGGCTGGTTCTCAGTGGTGTCCCTTCTCTCCTGCAGGATGCGGTGACAGTGTTGCTGGCTAGAACCACAGCCCAGCTGCAGGCAGTGGAGAGGGAGCTGGCCGAGGAGCGAGTCAAGCTGGAGTACACAGAGGAGGAGATCCTGGAGATGGAGCGGAAGGAGGAGCAGACCGAGGCTGTGTCCGAGTGGTGAGAGCCGGCCTGGGACGGGACTGGCCTGTGGTGTGTCACTGAGCCTCTGTAGAATGTGCTGGAGCCTTTGCCCAGAAGTTGGGATTCTCATGGGGAGTTGTATGCAGGTCTGGACTTGGGCAGTACTTTGACCCTAGCTCCACATGTAGGCTTTTCACCTTCCCTCCTGTTCCCATATTTCTCTCAAAGAGGGGAATGCTGACTGACTCCGCTCTGCCCAGATTGAATACAGTAGCGCCCTTTAAGTTTTGGTTTTGGTTTTTAACTGCTTTATTTAATATCATCTCTCTACCGTACAACTCACCCATTTGAGTGGACAATTTGATGGTTTTTAGTGCAGGCACAGACTTGTAGCACTGTCCGCACACCCGATTTTAGGGCATTTTCATCATGCTGGAGAGAAACGCCACATGCGTTAGCGGTCAGCCCGTTCCCCCTCGCCCCGGCCCTTGGCCACCGCTCAGCTTCCCGCTGTCTCCATAGATTGGCCTGTTCTGGGCGTTTCTTCCAAGTGGAATCACGTGAGGCCCCTTTACGTTTTCCGAAGCAGGCTGTGGGTGAACCTTCAGTGGGTGCAGACCCATCTGTGGTTGCAGGAAGAGCTCAGATGAGCAGGCACCTCAAGTGATTGCTCTCCATCGGGTCCTTTCTGGAGCCACTTCCATATTGCTTTTCGTACATGTTTTTTCATAAAGAGCAGCCTGTTTCCAAAGCTTGCTACTTCCTTCTAATAGGTTTCTCTGGATTTCTTTTCAAAGAAATTTATTTTCAGGAGGGAAAGTGCATGGTGGAGGGGAGGGTGTGTGTTCAGGGGTTCAGGGATGGGCAGGAAGGTGGAAGGGGTTGGGGCAGGGTTCTGGGATCCTGGCATCTTCAGCTGCTGAAATTGGGTGGGATAGACAGACAGACACCCTTAATGAAAGGCCTTATAGTACCATTTTCCCTAGAAAACATAAATGCCTTTCACTTTATGAGAAAAATCAACAGTCTACAGTCACTGAAAGCAAATATTGGGCATCTCTGCTGCCGTGTTCTGAATGCAGCAGTGACCTCAGTCCCTTGATGAACGTTTTGGGGCTTTTTGCTCTGTCCACCTTCAGGAGTTGGCAAGCCAACTCGGTGGATAGTGGCTGCAGCAGCTGTGCCCAGACCAGCCCCCCACACCCAGAGCCCTGCTGCGTTGGCATCGACTCCATCCACAGACAGACGTTTGCGGGCCAGGCGGATCCTTACAGCCCCGAGAAACTTCGGCCCCCAACTATTAAGGTAAGGAGAAAAGGTCAAGGGATTTGACGGAGCCCCTGAGGGTTTGCCTCCCATACTGGGCACTGCCCTGGCAGGAGGGGTGTGTGCCCCATGTGAGGGAATTGGTGGAGGAGGTGGGCAGAAAGAAACTGAAGCAGGTAGGCTCGTGCGCAGGCACAGGACGGCATGGCATCCGGCAGTATTTGACTGAGAGCCGAGGAAAAGCAGTGCGTGGTCTAAGATCAGTAAACAGCTTAAAGTGTGCCCAGCGGGTACCCTGGAAATGTCTGGCAACTGTAAATTAAAAGGAAAGGACAACTACAGCTAAAAAGGGTGGTTTCTTAGTCATTTACCTGCCTTCTGATGATGACTGATTCCCATCTTCAGGGCCACACATCATGACTCAGGGTGTTTCCTGGGTCCCTAAGGGTTTGGACTTTGTAGTTTTGCTCCCTTGTGACATTAAGAACAGCGAAGCAGCATTTTGGCCCTTCTGTTCACCTGCTTTTAATGTGTTTGTCACTTTCATCTACAGTTAGGGAACCTTTCAGGTCTGTGGTGACAAATGTCTAAGGATCCCAGTGAAGCTGGGAGACACTGTATCAGTGCTCAATTGAAATTCTTTTTCTCAGCTGTTTAGCTCATCAAACATCTTATCACTGTGGCCCCTGATCTCACTCCAAAACACAAATACTGGGAGAAGTGAAATCCACCCCCTTGGTAGCTCCCCATGCTACAGCATGCGTGGTGTCTCTGAAGGAGATATTCTGTGTTAGGCTGTCAGTCACTGCCATCATTCAGCTTTCTAAGACCTTTAAAGTCATTGGCCTAAATAGGGGAGAGTGGCTAGGGGAGGCTAGTTTGGTGTGTCTTACTCCCTTGACTTTTAATCTTGAAACACTTCAAATCTACAGAAAAGTTGCTGGAATCATACAATGGATATTCACATACCTGTCACTTAGATCCCCCCGTTGTTGGTTCATCATCTATATCCTCTATTTCCATGTGCATGTGGTAGATGATAGGCATTGCAGATTCAACAGCAAGGAAATGAACAGTCTTGTCCTGGGAGCCACAGACAAGCTGACTCAGTAAAATACAACAGAGTTCAAGGTAGTCAAAGGTGTTGCTGGAGCATAATATGTTAGGGAAGCTGGTTTTGCTTTTTTAGAAAGATTTATCATTTTAGAAAGGGTTTACATTTAGAAGTATGAATTTGTATTTATAAAGATCTGTATAAAGGACTGTAAAGTAGTACAGCCACTAGGGAAAACAGAATGTAGATTTCTGAAAAGGTTAAAAGTAGAACTACCATATAAGCCAGCAATTCCACTGAAAGATTCTGCCTCAGACTCAAAAATCCGAGTTCGGAAGTTTTTTTGGTGTTTTGGGGTTTTTTTTGTGTGTGTATACCTAAAGGAGCTAGAAAAAGAAGAATCAAGAAAATCCAGAGTTAGAGGAAAGAAACAATAAAGATCAGGGCAGAAATAAATGAAAGAGACTTAAAAAAATAAAAAAGAAGGAAAATACCAATGAAATTAAGACTGGTTCTTTGAAAGGATTAAGACAAATTGGAAACCTTTTAGTCAGACTTATCAAGAAAATAAGAGACCCTAAATAAAATCAGAAATGAAAAAAGAAGTTACAAATGACACCACAGAAATATAAAGGATCATAAGAGATTACTATGAACAACTTTATGCTAGTAAAATGGATGGACAACTTATAAAAAATGGATAAATTCCTAGAAACATGCAGTCTACAAAGACTGATTCAGGAAGAAAGAGAAAATATGCACAGACCAATTAGCAGTAATGAAATTGAATCAGTAATTTAAAAACTCCCAATACACAAATCCAAGATGAGATAACTTCACAGGTTGATTCTGCAAAACATTTAAAGAAAAATTAACACCTATCCTTCTCAAACTATTCCAGAATATTACTGAGGAATGGACACATATGAATTCATTCCATGAGGCCAGCATCACCAAAAACTGAACAGAGACAAGGGGGAGGGTATAGAGCTCAACGGTCAGTGTGGGTGGTTAGCATGCATGAGGTCATGGGTTCAATCCCCAGCACCATCAGTTGGTCAGTCAGTCAGTCAATCAATCAGTCAACCAACCAACCAACCAATCAATCAGTGAAGCTAATTACCCCCAAAAAATATTTTTTGAAAAAGAGACATCACACAAAAAAAGTATAGGCCAGTATATAGGTGGAAAACTGATTAACATAGGTGGAAAATCCTCAACAAAATATTAGCAAATGAAATCCAACAATATATTAAAAGGATCATACATCATGATCAACTGGGATGTATCCTAGGGATGCCAGAATTACTCAGTATCCACAAATCAATCCATGTGATACAGCACTTTAACAAACTGAAGGATAAAATTATGATCATCACAGTAGATGAAAAAAAAGGTTTGACAAAATTCAACATCCATTTTATGATAAAAACTGTCAACAAAGTGGTGTAAAGAGAACGTACCTTGACATAATAAAGGCCAAATATGATAAGCCCATAGCTCACGTCATACTCAGTGGTGTAAAGCTGAGAGCATTTCCTCAAAGAGCAGGAATAAGGCAAGGATGCTTGCTCTTACTAGTTTTATTCAACATAGCATGGACGTCCTAGCCATAGCAATCAGACAAGAAAAAGAAATAAAAGGAATCCAAATTGGAAAGGAAGAACTAAAATTGTCACTATACACAGATGACATAGTATTGTACAAAAAAAATTCCTTAAGACACTAGCAAAATACTGCTAGACCTCAACAGTGAATTTGGTAAAGTGGCAACATTTAAAATTAAAGGATATAAAATTAATAGATGTCTGTTGCAGTTCTATAAACTGAGTGAATTACCAGAAAGAGAAATTAAGAAAACAATTCAATTTACAGTTGCATAAGAAAGAATAAAATACCTAGGAATAAATGTAACCATGGAGGTAAAAGACCTGTACTCAGAAATCTGTAAGTCACTGATGAAAGAAACTGAAGACAACACAAACAAATGGAAGGATGTACCATGCTTATGGATTGGAAGAATTAATGTGAAAATGACAGATTCAGTGCAATCTGTATCTAAATACCAAAGGCATTTTTCACAGAACTAGAACAAATAATTCTAAAATTTCTATGGAAACAAAAGACCCCAAATGAGCAAAACAACCTTCAGTAAGAAGCACAAAGCTGGAGGTATCACACTCCCTGACTGATAACTACAAAGCTACAGTCATCAAAACAGTATGATAACTGTTTGGAATCTAAAAAAATAATGCAAATGAACTTACTTATAAGACAGAAACAGACATACAGAGATAGAAAACAAATTTAGGGTTACCATAGGGGAAGAGGTATAAATTAGAAGTTTGGAATTAGCAGACACAACCTACTGTATATAAAATAGATAAATAGCAAGGACCTACTGTAGAGCACAGGGAACTGTATTCAGGATCTTGTAAATAACCTATGATAGAAAAGAAAAAGAAAAAAGCCTTCTGTGGTGTTGGCTCAAAAAAAGACACATATATCAATGGAACAGAGTAGAAGACCTAGAATTAAATCAAAACTTACATGGTCAACTAATCTATGACAAAGGAGGCAAGAAAATACAATGGGGAAATGACAGCCTTTTCAATAAATGGTTTTGGGAAAACTGAACAGCTTCATACAGAAGAATCAAACTGGACTACTTTCCCATCCCATTTTAAAATGGATTTAAGACTTAAGTGTAAGACCTAAAACCATAAAACTCCTTGAAGAAAACATAGGTGTTATGCTATTTGACATCCTTCTTAGCAATATATGTTTATATTTTGTGCTTGGCTTTTTTCACTCAGCCGAATGTTTTCAGGGTACATCTGTATTGTATCTATCAGAACTCCACTCCTTCCTACAGCTGAGTAGTAGTATGCTTTGTGAGTATGCCAAATTTTATATATTGATCTGTCCGTGGACATTTGGACTACTTCTGTCTTTTGGCTGTTTAAATAAGGATTCTTGAACATTTGTGTGAAAGTGTTTGTGTGAACACCTGTTTTCATTTATTTTAGGTGTACACCTAGAAGTGTAATTGCTGGGTCTGACTTCAGTTTTACCAGGATGTCCATGGTTGCTGTGTTGGCAAGAGTTGGAAGGGAGGAGGGAGGCATGGGATCTGGAAGCGACACAAGATGGTAGTGACCCAGGTGGAGGGTTGGTGACAGGAGGTCATTACAGGCTTAATCTGGAACATAGAGTTATCAGAATTTGATATTGGACTGGATAGAGGGTATATGAAAGAGATGGGTCCACAGTGACATGAACATTTCTCTGCTGGAGCATATGGAAAGTGGAGACCCTTGTCAAAGGAGAAGGTGTGTGGGGGTGTCAGAAGTTCTGTTTTGGATGTGTGCAGTGTGAAATGCCAGTTACAATTCCAAGTGCAGAAGGGAAAAATGGTTCACATGAAGTTGATTGCTTGCACTCTAGAAAAATTCATGGTAACAAATCAATTGCTATCTAGGTTGATAAGGAAACCAACACAGAAGATCTCTTCCTAGAAGTAGTGAGTATTCTGAAGGAGAGGCCTGGCCGCCGGAGTTGTGTCTCGCCCTTCTTCCGGAGCAGCACAATCGTCCGTTCCCAGACCTTCTCGCCTGGAGCACGAAGCTAGTATATTTGCAGAGTAGGTTGAAGTTCCTTTGCCACTTGCATAGTGGCTTTCTTTATTCCTCTTAGATTGTGTTTTATTTTTCACTTCTTTATGCCAAAAGGCATATCTGTTCTCACAAATAATACTAATCAGCGAGCACCCTGCATGTGTGGGCATGAAATTGGTGTTGGTTTCCTCACCCTGCCGCCCTGTGCAAATCTAAGTCTGGATTTCTTCAGGATCCTGGTGTGTCTCCCCAGATTTGTAGTGCTGGGAGTGCACGAGCTCCCGGTCAGGAAGCAGGGCGAATCATTGCTCCATAGGTCTGAGGAGTAACAGATGGAAACAGGGACTGTCCTGCCTAGGGTTGAGATCAGGAAGTCAGGTCACTGAGTGGTTAGGAGCTCTGAAGTAGAGCTCTGTCGGGGGTCCCAGGAAGGTCACAGCCCTGAAGACTCAGGGTGCTGAGGCAGGGGGTGTGACCCCCCACTTGTAAATTTGCACCCTGTGGGCGGTAGTGGGAGACGCTGGATGGTTCTCAACCTTGGCTTCACCTTGCAAACCAGTCATGTTAGGGGGTTTCACAAAATGCTTGTGCCTGGGTTCCACACCCAGGAGTCCTCAGGAGCACGGGTGGGGAGGGGCCAGTAGCCGAGGTTTGGGAAGCTCCATGTGGTTCTGATATGCACACAGGGTTGAGGATGCTGGGATATGTAGCCAGGGAGACCCCACACACTGTGGCACATAAAGCAGGACAGCATGTTGGAGGTTGGCTGACCATGGCTGTGGGACAGTGACTGCATGGACTAGGTGAGGAAAGCATCATAGAGGATGAGTGGTCACGAGGCAGCGGCCTGGAGAGGGCGCTGGGGTTGAGGAGGGCTGTGACCTTCCCCACCTGTGAGCCGGGCCTGTTGGAGAAGCACCTTCCCTTCAAAGGGCTGCCGGGGAGCTGCTCCTTTAGGGCAAAGCCAGAGTCAGATTGTAGGAGAGAAGCAGACCCTCAGACCTGTCCAGGAGACTGGGAGTGCGGTTAAGGGCTCCCCAGGTCCACCCTTAGCCTCTGAAATTTGCTAGGACTCCATGAATTCCGAGAAATTCCGACTCCATGATCCCACCATCCTGCATTGCAGGGTGTGGACCAGAACCAAGGAGGGAGAGGTGCAGAGGGGTGTGCTTTGGAGAGTCCAGGCACCAGCTTCCAGCTGTTCTCACCCAAGGGGAGTCATGCTGGAGCACTAGCTTCTCTGAGTAGTGACCAGTGACAACATGCACAGGATCCTGCCAGGCAGGGTATTGCATCAAGCTAGGTGGGGGTTGATTAGGTAAGCACAGCTGGTTGCCTGCATGGCTGACTCTAGTCTGCAGCACCTCCAGGCATCAAGCTGGTGGCCCTGGGCCCCCACAGTAATCACATTGTTAACCAGGACTGTATGTCTTGGACCAAGGTCCCATGTCAACAAAGACACTTAGGACATTCTCGGGACTTAGAGACGACTGCCAAGAGCTGAGCAAGGAGCCACCCTTTCTTCGGGAGGGTGATCCTCTCCTCACAGGAGGGAACAGCAGGAGATAGGTTCCAGTGGCCACATTTTCATGTTGTGAGACCCTTCTCTTGATGCAGTGGGATGTCCAGGCTGATGCCCCGGGCATCCAGGGTCAGGCTCGAGCACTTGTGCCCCTTCAGGTTGCAGCCCTGCCAGGCCCAAAGCTTAATTGAGTAGCCAGAAGTGCAGGATAGAAGGCTTTCCTTGCAACCCTTCCTTATCCTTGACTCCTGTCCGAGCCCTGCAGAGCAGACTCTAGCTGCTATTGAGAAGGATGCAGAATGAAGGAGGAGGCCCTTTACATGCCCAGAGACAGTCCTGGCATGAAGGCCTGCACTAACTGTGATGCTTTTAGAGGTCTCTGTTTTTATACATGTTTCTGATGATTGGGAGGCATGTTAACGCAATGCCTCAGCGTCTCCAGAAATCTGAGTTACACTGGCATGGAAAATAAGAACATGAAGGCAAGGAGTTTACTTTCTCACAGATACACATTGACCTTGAAGTGAGAACCTCCTACCAAATGAAATGCATGATTTAATCAGCTCCCTTGAAATTGGCATTGTTTATTTTTCTTTTGAAAAGCAAGCCTTTTCCTTTGACCAGCAGAGCAGGCATTAGTTAGTGGTGTGGGCTTGTCCTGGTACCAGGAATCAGGCTCTTTTTTGGGACACTATTTCTTCCTAGCTCTTGGCAAATTAGAAACACAGCAGTTGAGACTGATCAAGAATGATTGATACAAAGTGACAAGTGCTGAGAGCAGTGTGGGCTCTTATGAGTATCACACCATATCAAGTGGAGTTGGCATTGACAGGACGAAAATTGTGTTGGCTTGATTAGGCTGGAAACTTCAGTTAGTTCCAATGATGGATGTGAAGGAGGGCTGGTGTTTTTCATTTTGCTTTTTTTGTGGTATTTTGTGTTTCAGTTCAATGCTTCAATAGCTTAACTAAAACCGAAAGACCGGGCAAAAGCTCCAGAAGACACATACACTTCAGTATCTGTGTGGAAAAAAAAAAAAAAAGAATTCAAAGCATAATACATACAGAGAATGAGTGTTGAATTTCTGACAAAGTGTGTCTGAAACTTATTCTTTTTGGTGCAGCTTTATCGTAGTGACAGTGACAGTTCAGCGCTATTTCGGAAGTGCCCATTTGTCTGAAACATTTTGGAAAGACGAACTCTTTGCTATGAACAGGTGTGTGCTCCATAGACTAAAATTGAAGTCTTTGTTTTTGCTAATTTTGAAGGTAATATTAATTAAAAATAATATTTTAAATAATATTTTTATTTTTAATTCACAAATGTAATTTCATCAGTCAACTCATAATCTTGTTTTATGTGTGTTTCTGTTTACAGACACTTTATTTAATATATATTGTTGATTCATTCACATTGAACTCATGGGCATCAGGACTACAGTTCCTGAATAAAGCTCATATAAGAGATATTTTCTCCAGAGTATATACAGCCTTCTTCCCCTTAGAATCACCAGATGGACCATCAGCAAAAAAATGCCTTTGTAGTCATTTTGAATAGTGAAGTTACCAGAAAAAGGGTGAAAATATGGCACAATACACTGTGAAAAGAACACCTATTTACAATTTGAGAGCTGAAATAGAAAGATTGCCTTCTTGACCTCAGCTGGAAACAAATTCATCAGGAGATGCAAACTTCTTGCCTCTCTGCACTGCATATCTATGGAATGACCATGAAAATCCCCCACGTATTGATTTTGAGGTTAAAAAGAATTTTAGCAAGTTGGCTAATTTTCAAGTATAAAATATCTGATAATAATAATGAAATGTATTTCTTATAATAATGCCATCTTTATATTCTTAAATGCAGTACTAGGAAACAAACATTTCTGTGTAATAAGAATTCCTTTTCACAGGAGCATGTACATAGTTTTAAAATCTGGAGGTTTTAAACATCTGAGGTTGTTCTTCATGGTTTTATTTTCTTTAACCACCAAGTGATTTTCCACACCATACCTGTTTGCAAAGCATTGCTGCTTCAGTTTGTAAGCTAGTAGTTATCTGGTTTTAACATACAAGTATGCTTTTAATGAAAAATAAAAAGTCCCATATTACTATGGGGGTAGTTGTGTTTAAGAGTAGCTGATGACTGATAATTATAATACATAATTCAGTCACAAGTGTTTCTCAACAGCAACACTAAGTAACATTTGAGGACAGATCATTCTTTGTTGTAGGGGCTTCCCATTGTATCAGAACTTGTAGCAGCATTCCTTGTCTCTTCTGCTTCTTGGCAATAGTAATCCTTTCCTAATAGTGACAATCAGAAGTGTTGGTAGATTTTGCAAGATATCTCACAGCTGCCCCCCATAAGAGGGCTACTGAACTGTGAATTTTTTGTTCTTTAAAATGTATGTATGTTTATTAAGTCAGTGCATATATTTCATTTAAATTGTGTTATAATACATACACATAAAATAGTATTGTTGTTTAAAAGTGTTACAAAGTATGTGCTTAAAGAATGTTACACATACATTTTACTGTCCAGTAAACAGTTCGTTATGCTCATGGGTTTATGATTTTGTTGTAATAACTATCATCCTTGGGAATTTTTCCAGTTGGATGGAAAGCTCTGGTCTAAAACCACACATACAGAATCTTTTTTCATGTTATGACTTAATGAGCACAGCATATTTGTTTAACTGAGACTTGTAGCATGGAAGAGTTTTGATTCGTTATATATTGCACACATATCTGTATGTTAAATTTTTGAAGAAAAAAAGGTACTCATTGGTTTTTTAATATACTTTCCTGCTTGTACAGTGAATCATCACAATGTTTCCACATTAGCAATTTTTTCCAGCTCTTTGAAATGGTAAAATTTTATGCTAGCCTTGCAAGTTATTTAATTAACTTACTTGTTACACTTACAGTTCTTTTTTTCCCAATTGTAAACGTTAATCAGACCACCTTTGCATTGACATTTTAGAACCAAAGACAATGTACATTGTAGGTATTTAAAGCTTGGTCAAATAACAGTTCAGGAAGAGTGTACTCATTTTTAATTCTTCCAGTGCGGTATAAAAGTCTGTGGCTTTGCACTTGCAAAAAGCCATAAGGTCTTCATTAAAGCAAACAGCTGTCACTGAGTTGCTAGACTGGAGGTTTAGCATCATCTCACCCGATTGATGTTGTATTAGTATTGGCCCATACTGTGAGACATCTCCCTCCAGTAATTGCTTCCCCTGTGTGCTAGAAGGGCTTAGGCTGTCATTGTCTCGGCACCTGCCCATTCATAGCTGTTTCCACAGCCCTGCAGGTCCTTGGTGGTTGAGCTAGTGGCCCGCACGTCCCGGGACCTGGAACTGGACCTCCAGGCGTTGCGGACGCGGCAGTGGCAGCTGAACAAGGAGCTGGGCGCCCTGTGCGAGCTGTGCCAGCGCCTGGAGGACGCTCAGCTGCAAGGCCACACCGACCTCCCGGCCTGGGTGCTGCGGGACGAGCGCTTCCGGAGCCTGCTGCAGGAGGCCGAGAGGCAGGTGAGGAGCCCCGCCCGGCCACCTCGCCGCGCCTGGGCATCTGGGCCAGCTCTGCTTGACCCATCAAGCCTCCCCATGGGGAGCCGGGTTCCCCTTCCTCCGGCCGGCGGCTGTTGTCCTCCGTGGTTCCAACATAGCTGTGTGAGGGGCCTGGAGGGAGGGTCCCTGGGTCCCCCGTCTGCGAGCCGTGAGCCCAGAGGAGCTCCCAGGAGGATTCCCTGGTGGTAGCCTGCTGATTGGGCCGGCTTTTCTCCCCTTGGGGTCCCCAGAGCTGGAAGGGGCTGCACTCGCTTTTCCTGAAAACTACAAGTCAAACCAGCTTGTCCATCCTCTGTTCCAGACAAGACAGACCAAACGTGACTTCCATCAAGAGCAGGCAGCCGAGAAGATGCTGAAGAAGGCCTCCAAAGGGGTGTGCCAGCTGCGCGGGCAGAACCTCAAGGAGCCCATCCAAGTGCAGACGTTCAGGTGGGCAGAAGCCCGGGCCTCACTGTCCCTCTGGCTCTTTACCCTCAAACCCTTGTCCTTATAAAAGTAAAGGCAGGACTGAAAACGACCCCCAGGAGAACAAAGCAGGACTCCCCGCAGCTGTTAGCCTTGGCAGGATTTATCCAGCTCTTCTTCTTCTTCTTTTTTTTTTTTTTTTTTTTTGTGTAGCTCTTTCATGCCAGTTATTTTAAATTTTGCATTTAGCTTATTAAGTGTTACCATATAATGTTACACTACCTATTTTTTCATTACTAATTTCATATAGTGAACATAATTTACTTACCTGCTCTTATAACAGTTTTTTTTTTTTTGGTTTGCCATAATTTACATGTGTTGATGTATGTTTATCTTTGCTTTTAAAATTAACTTTAGATTAAAACATCCTAGACTGTAGGAAAGTGTCATTATCAATATAGTTGCCTGACTGTTTTAGCTTTGAATTTCTCAGTACCTTTAATTTTTGTCTATCATAAAGTAATATAAGATGCTTATAACTAGTTTCTAAAGTTCTGATTTTAGAATTCATATAATCATATACTTTTAAAATTTATTCATTGGTTAGTAGACAAACATTTACTGATCACTTCCTAAACATATACACTGTTCTAGGCACTGGAGATAAATCCCTGTCCTCATATGGGTAATACATACGTAGTATTAAAATTTTGAAAATTTGTATACAAACAGATATGGAAATTCAAATTCTAGTTACTCTGTGAAAAAGAAAAGCCATCATTGATATGGGAGCTTCCTGCCAAGTCTCAATGTCTCCAGATCATTTTCTAACCTGTAATTCTTTTGAAACCCAGGGAGAAGATAGCATTTTTCACAAGACCAAGGATTAACATACCTCCTCTGCCAGTTGATGATGTTTGATGATGCATTGATTCTGCCTGTTTTATTTCCATGAAATTCTTAGAGTAGCTAAGTTTGTCTTTAAAATATGTGTGCAAAGTTATTAATATACACATTTTGATTTTTAAAGTCTATAAATATGCATTTTATGATAGTCATGTCAACAGGGCTTGGTTTTTCCTTGTAAAATTAACATCTCAAGACAGGTTTGTTTGTTTTTATAAAAGAGCAACTGTTGTGCCTTGATTGTACAATTTCTGCAGTGTTATATTTGACTTGAATCCTGGAAGAATGAAACTAAGTGAATTCAGGCAAATTCACTGTATTGTAATTTATTTATAGTACTTTTCTTCCTCCTTGAAGGAAAATACCGACTTTGGGATATATTTTAAGACTGAAATTTTGTTCTTCAGTATTTGTCATGCAGTAGAATGGAACTTTGGGGCCGGTTTTGTTTCTCACACCTGAAATGCAAACGCTCTGTGCTAAACTCGTCACTCATGTCTGTTTCCCGTGTGTGCATTTATCACGTTCATTGTAAGTTTCACACCTTCTGTGTTCTGTTAAGATGCCACGCGCAGGGGTTCAGTCCCCAGTCAGTGAGTGCCGTGTGCGCCTGGCAGACCTCGCTCTCCCACGATGGCCCCTCGTTTCCGTCTTGCCTTCCGTGCGCCTTTCCGTGCGCACCGTGAGTCTGAAGCCGGTTCCCGAGCCCCCGTGGCCTGTCCACGGTGACCGGCCACATAGCCGTCCTCACCTGGCCTCGGGCAGCCCCGCCTTTCGAGTCCGCTTCATCTGATCCTGACCAACCAGGAAGGTGGTGGTGGAGGCCCACTCTGCCGCTCTGTCCTGATGGAACCTGAGAGGAGACGTAGGAACATGCGATCTCAGTGGGGCAGTGGCCCCGCTGATGGAGACAGTCACCACGTAGACCTGACCGCCTCTGAAGGCGCTCTTTTGAAGAAGCAGGCGTCTGTGGGTAACGCAAGTTACTCAGCGAGTCACTCCCAGGAGAGTGTGTGCTTTAAATCAGAGCCCCTGCACCCCCCACTGGGGTCTACCCAGTATTTCTTCAGAAATCTTAGAACTAACTCATGACAAAAGACATTTCTATTTAATAATACCGCATAAATATTCTTTTAAAATGCCAGATGATATAACATTTTGCCTAATGTATACTAATTATATATAAAATGCAGTCTCCTCCATGAAGCTTTGGATGAGTAAACTAGCTAAGTCACACAAATGTAAAAGAAAATCCAGCTCTTCCTGTGTCTTTCTTCTCTCTCTTTTCCCTTGAAAATTTCTTAATCATAGGTTCTTTTTTGATTAGCCTGTAATGTCTTCCCTAGTGTAACCTGTCTTTCTTTGAAACTGAATTAAAGTTGTAATTTTTAAAATCTCATTTCATTGATGTTAAACATAATATGGGCATTAGAGTTTGTCAGTAGTGCTGACTGAAAGCTTTATGCTGCTTACAGATGTCATCTGTTGCTATCTATTTGTACTTCAAATCTTTATTTTTTAAGTTTTTTTTTTTTGTTTGTTTTTTTTTTTTTTTGGTCAGTTTCTTAGTATACATACTCACAGTGGAAGTAAAGACTTACAAAGCATTACTTACTAGAAATTAGCAGCCAAGCAAACAGCTTGGCTAAGCCAATGAAGACAGTTATGCCCTCTCTATCTTTCCTGAACTATTGAAACTTTAAAATCCAACAGAGAACTGCTTGCTACTGGAATGTAGAGCATGCAGATATTTATTTATTTATGTCTCAGGGCCAATATAGAAATGCTCCAAAGAAATATTTTTCAATAAACTTCATTGTTTGACATACACCTTTATAAACCATATCCTCAACTCAGACAGGTTTCCATTTGGAAGTGTTTCTTTCCTAGAGAGTTGGGGGATTTTTGTTGTTTTAAATCCCACCTTTACCAATTAAAAAAAAAAAGTGCCTACTTCTGTGGCAGTGTACTGGCCTCCTGTGTTTCCCAACTTTCTGTTTTACTTTTCCCTGCTTTGCCTTGCATATGGTTGCTTTTATAGCTGCACAGAATTGTAGTAAGGAAGTAAAATCAAGACAACTGAAGATAAATTCTGTGCTGCTCACCAAGGACCCCTTCTTGAGTGTTCATTATTCATGGTGGAAAAAACAAATGATCAGTATTAGAGGCTGTGGTTGAGCAGATGAAGGGCTTGCTTTGCAGCTTCTGACTAGCTAACACTGCTAAGAGTGTGTTTTATATGATCAGAAAAATTCTGTTGCTTTATGGTTGTTTTTTGTGTACCCTTAAGCTTTATGTCCTTATCATTAAGTGACATGAAATGCTATATTCCCTCAGTTAAGATTTAGAACTCATTTCAGGGAGGCTGTAGCTCAAGTGGTAAAGCAAAGGCTTAGCCTGTATGAGGTCCTGCGTTCAGCCCCCAGTATCTGCGCTAAAAATAAATAAACCTAACTAACCTGCCCTTCCGCGCCCCCCCCCAAAGATTTAGAACTCATTTATATATTTTTCATGTATTCGTTACTTTATTAATAAAACAGGCATTTACTGAGCACCTCAACTGGCACTATTCTAGACACTAGAATAAATTGCTGACCTCATAGAAACATCGTAAGTTGTATGACATAACTTGTTTATATGTTTGCTTTCTGATTAAGAAAACTGCCATATTTTATTGGCAGCGATAGTCAGGGTGGTCAGAGCTGGGATTGCTAATGTTGATACCTATTTTCAGTGAACTATCAAAATTCTGTCACTAACCCTTTTTAAAAATAGAACTGTAGGTGAAAGGATTTGTTTTTTACTTCCTATGATCACAGAATTGTCAAATTTTGGTTGATAACTGCTTAAATAAATATTCTTTTGTTGTGCAAATAAGTATAATTAGTATTTCTTAGTTTTTGTCAGTGTTTTCTCTAATTCAGTTGTTTGCAAGCATTTCTTAAACTAGTGATCTAATGAACCAAGTGGGATTTTTTTTTTTAATTTAAAGTTAGGGAGACTTAAAATGTATAAAAATAGTCAAATAAATCCCCATGGTCTTCTGAACCAACTTCAACATGGATCAGTCATGGTCAGTTTTGTCCTACCCACTTCCATTCACTTCTTTCTTTCATTTTTGAAGAAAATCTCCCACACAGACTCACTTTGTATAAATATTTTAGCCTCCATCCAGTCATCATCTAGGGCTTTGCAAAAGCCCCCTTATTAACATAAACTCATAGTTGAAACAAGCTTGTTTTATGAGTAAAAAATGACACTGATTTCACCTTCCTGATTTCTTTGGGGCAATTTCAGAAGCTAGCAACAAAAGCTAGATATTAGAATAAAAGATGCATCTATTGTTCTCATTGCTTAGGAAATTATAAGGGTTTTAGGAGTTTTATATACAGAAGAACTTTGGATGAAGATCAAAATACCTACTTACGAATCAAAATGTAAAGTCTTTGGCCATTTTGCTTCGTAAATCTTTCATCCCTGTGAGATTTCCTTTGTCCCTCTTTTCCATCACATGCATGGAAGAAAGGAAATTCCCTAGCATGTGCAGTGAAAAGTATAGGCAAATGAAGGGACTAAGGAAGTTGAGTGCTTTGACTTTGATGTTTATTCATTGTATTGTGGGGCTGATTGTGATCCCTAAAAGATAGTCAAAAGGCAAGGGGAACCAAGGAGCATCCCCATTGAAACTTTGAAAATGAAACACAAGTTTACAACTAAATTCATTTAGGAAACCAGTGTCCTAGGGATTCCTTTATTTTATTTTGGTATAATACACATAGCATCAATTTTTTTGTCTTAACATTTTGTAGGTGTACAGTTCAGTGATATTAAATGCAGTCTGTGTAATCATCACCACAATCCATCTTTATAACTCTACTCATTTGATGAAACTGAAACTCTATACCCTTTAGAAGTTAACTTGGCATTCCCTATTCCTTCTTCTTCCTGCCCCTGGCAGCCACCATTCTACTTTCTGTCTGAATGATTTTGACTCAGTACTGTGTATAAGTGGGATCATACAATATTTGTCTTTTAGTTACAGCTTAATTTCATTTACCATAATCCTCAAGTTCAACCATTTTTTAGCATGTGTCAGAAATTCCTTCCTTTATCCTGCCTCTTTTGATGGAGAGTTTAATCCACTTACAAATTAATGTAATTACCAGTAAGGATGGACTTACTTCTCTCATTTTGTGATTTGTTTTCTGTAAGCACTTTATACTTATTCTTGTCCCTAACTTCCTGTACTATGGTCTTCTTTTGTGCTTTCTTGATTTTTTTTTTTATAATGAAACTTGTATTTTTAATATTTTATTAAAAAAATGATCAGATGTTCTCATGAGAAGAAACACAGGAAAGGCTTAGGAAAAACAAAGGATACTAATAAGTTCCAAAGATGGGGAACACCATGCTATGCAGTGCCATATGAGGAGGATGCCAGGATGATCAGAAGACATGAACAGAGCAAAGATTTAGGAATGGCCTTTATTGGGGTTTCCAAGGGCAGGACAGGATAACAGGTTAGGATTGGCTAATTTGAACAATTTTGGTGAACTTTAACCTATAGGGTGGTTCCTAATTGCCTCACACCTGGCCCTGGATGTCTAAGGCAGAGAAATACTGCCTTTTGGGGTACAGGAACAAGAGATAGGAGGTATGTTTCTGGATTGGTTAGTTTGCATATCAAAGGCATGGTCTCTGCTGAGTCTTGCTGTCTTGAAGAATTGGCTAGCATGAAAGAGGCAGTCTCTTTCCAGCCAGAATTTTTTTTTTTCTTTTTTTTGGATGTGAAAATTAGAATATACAGAAATTTTAAAAAATACTTACAATATGAAAGTTTTAAAACTTCTTTCAAATTTCTTTTTGTGTTTATTCTGAAACTGTTTTCTTTGTGGTTAGTATGGGGCTTACATTTAACATCCTAAAGCTGTAACACTCTAGTTTCAGTTTACACTAACTTAAGTTCAATCATCTATAAAAACTCTGCTCCTTTTCAGCTCCATTCCAACTCTTCCAGTTGCTGATGTTGCAAAGTTACATATTTATTCATGTTTCCAAAAACATAAACAATAGTTTTAAAAGTGTCTGTATCTTAAATTGTATAGAAAATGAAATGTGGAGTTGTAAACTAAAATTACAATAATACAGTAAAAATTGTAATAATAGTAATTGCAGTAGTAATAGCTTTCATATAAGCTCCTTGACATCAGTTTTGGTGGTGATTTTCTGGATTTGACAACAAAAGCAGAAATAAAGAATTTGAATTGCATCAAAATTAAGAGTTTATGCACAGCAAAGGAACAATCAACAAAATAAAAAGGCAGCCTTTCATGGGAAAAAATATTTGTAAATCATATATGTGATAAGAGGTTAATATCCACAATATATAAGTAACTCAAATAATAGAAAACAAACAAAATATACTACCCAAACTTCAATTGAAAAATGGACAGAGGATCTAAGTAGACATTTTCCCAAAGAAGATATGCAGGTGGTCAACAGGTGCATGAAAAGATGCTCAACATTACTCATCATCAGGGAAATGCAAATTAAAAAGCACAGTAAGACATTACTTCACACCTGTTAACATGATGTCAGCCTGAAGTGGGAGGGTGAACGGAGGCTGAAATGGGATTCGAGGAGGTGAGCTGCCCAATGGAAAAAATGCATGAGGAGCTGCCATACCACAAAACAGACTTGACCTGGAGTAAACATGGACTTTACTGCACTTTATTCTATTTGCACAAAGGTGGTACACACCTGGTACGGTGCAGCTGTCCTACTTTTATCTATTTTCTGCCAGCACACGTGCAGTGTCAATTTCTTTGTTCATGAGGCTTACAGAATATCTCTAGTGCATGCGTACTTCTATTTTCTTTGTTCTAAAACTTATATAACTGATGCATGCGTACAATCATTATTTACTGCATACTACAAACATGCTGTGATCATGGCTTTGTGTCCCACGGCCTTAAGTAAAGGTCACTGACAGATGAGTATTACTAAAAAACAAGAAATAAGTGTTGGCAAGTTTGTGGGGAAAAGGGAAGAATTGTTCATTATTGGTGTTATGATAAGTTCTTGTATCTACTGTGGAAAGGAACCTCTTCCTTATTATGGGGGTTCTTGAAGAAATTAAAAATAGAACTATCATATAATCCACCAATTCCACTTCTGGATATTTATCTGAAGAAAATGAAATCACTCTCAGAAAAAATTTTCTGTAGCACCATATTCATTGCAGCAAGTTTCAACAGACTGTGTAGTCTAAGACATTACATTATTACATTACATTACAGTACAAACATTACATTTTGACAGTACATTGTTGTCAAGCAGAGAGATAGATTCCTGATCTTTCCTATCCTGCCTTCTTCCCAGAATCTTCTCTCCTAAGGAACTCCTTTAACAGAAGAACTGTGAACTTACACCCAGCAAATTGTTAACAGAATCAGATCTGTGGGTCCTACAGTGATACTGGTAAAGTCAATGAGAGTGCTGAGAAATGTAGATTGTACTCTGGGACAAATATAGGATTGCAATGGCCAAATCACTAGAGACATTCTGTCATTCACCTGGGGGTGTAACATAAAAGAACAAATCTGACTCCACATTAGATCTGTTTCTTTGGCTTTAACTCTGTGCCCTGTTTTCTAGGCTTAGTCTTGCTAGTTCTGCACCTTTTATAAAGGAATGTTGCCTTTATCCTGAAATATACAGGAGCACCTTATTCTCAAGGCTCTGACCTTTAAGGATATTAATACTTTTGCACTTATATGAAGACAATAATTTGCAGAATAGAAAATTACATTTTGTTAGAGGTTTTACAGGGGCACCATGACCTGATCCACATGGACAGCTACAAGAACAAAGAATTCCTACACCAAGAAGTATGCACCAACCAACCATACACCCTCTCCTGTAGTATAAAGGGAGCCTGAATTCTGACTTTAGTAGGATGGTTCTCCAAGACATTAGTCTGCCATTTTCTTGGTCTTCCAGCCTTCCAAATAAAGTCAGTATTCGCTGCCCCAACACCTCATCTGCTGATTTATTGACCTATTGTAATTTGATAAAGATTCCACTGAATCTGCACAATGCCATGGCTAGTATGGTCATTTTGACAATATTGATTCTTCCAATCCAAGACCATCATATATCTTTTCATTTGTTTGTGTCATCTTCAGTTTCTTCTATCAATGTCTCATAGTTTTCAAGAGTACAAGTTTTTGCCTCCTTAGATAGGTTTTTTCCTAGGTATTTGATTCTTTTTGATGCAATGATAATTGGAATTATGGGAAATGCTTTTTAAATTTCTTTTTTCTGATATTGTATTGTTAATGTATAGAAATGCAACAGATTTCTGTATATTAATTTTGTATCCTGCAAATTTACCAAGTTCATGAGGAGCTCTAATAATTTTCTGGTAGCATCTTTTAGGATTTTCTATGTATAGTATTATGTCATCTGCAAACAGTGATAGTTTTACTAATTCTTTTCCAGTTTGGATTATTTATTTCCTTTTCTTCTCTGATTGCATAGGACTTCCAAAACTATTTTGAATAAAAGTGGTGAGACTGGGCATCTTTGTCTTATTCCTGATCTTAGAGGAAATGCTTTCAGATTTTCACCATCGAGTATGATGTTAACTGTGGGTTTGTCATATATGGCCTGTATTATATTGAGGTGCACTCCTCTGTGCCCATATTCTGAAGAGTTTTTAAAGCTTTTTTCTGCATCTATTGAGATGATTATATGGTTTTTATTTTTTAGCTTATTAATGTGATATATACATTTATTTATTTGCAGATATTGAAAAATTCTTACACCCTTCAGTAAATCCCAGTTGATCATTTCAATGTATTATTTCAGCCAGTTCACTAGTATTTTGCTGAAGATTTTTATATCTATTTTCATAAGAGATATTGGACTGTAATTTTCATTTTTATGTGATATCTTTCTCTGGTTTTGGTATCAGGGTGATGGTAGCTTCATAGAATTAGTTCAGAAGTGTTCCTTTGTGTGCAATTTTTTCAAATAGTTTCAGAAGAATATATGTTATCTTTTCTCTAAGTGTTTGGTAGAATTCACCTGTGAAGACATCTGGTCCTAGACTTTAGTTTGCTAAGAGTTTTAAAATTACTGATTCAAATTCAGTCCCAGTAATTGGTCTGTACATCTTTTCTATTCCTTCTGATTCAGTCTTGGGAGATTGTACATTTCTAAGAATTTGTCCATTTCTTCAAAGTTGTCCAATTTATTGGCATATAACTGCTTGTAGTATTCTCTTATGATCTTTTGTATTTCTGTGGTGTCAGTTGTAACTTCTTCAATTCTGATTTTATTGATTTGGATCCTCTCCCATTTTTTTCCCTCATGAGTCTGGCTAAATAGTTATCAATTTTGTGTATCTCTTAAAAGAACCAGCTTTCAGTTTCATTGATCTTTTCTATTTTTAAGTCACTATTTCATTTATTTCTATTCTGATCTTTATGATGTCTTTCCTTCTACTTACTTTGGGTTTTGTTTCTTCTTTTTTCCCTAGTTGTTTTTGTGGTAAGGTTAGGCTATTTATAATTTTTTTTCTTTCCTGAGGTAAGCTTGTATAGCTATAAACTTCCCTTTTAGAACTGCATTTGTTGAATCTGATAGGTTTTTGGTCATCATATTTTTGTTTTCACTTTTCTATAGGTATTTCAGGATTTCCTCTTTAATTTCTTCAGTGATCCATTGGTTGCTTAAGTAGCATACTGTTAGCCTCCATGTGTTTCTGTTTTTTATACTATTTTTCTTGTAGTTGATTTCTAGCCACATAGTACTGTGGTCAGAAAATATGCTTGAGATGATTTCAGTTTTCTTAAACTTACCAAGACTTGCTTTTTTGCCCAGCATTTGATCTATCCTGAAGAATGTTCCATGGGCACTTGAAAAGAATGTGTATCCTTGAGATGGAATGCTATGTAAATATAATTAAGTTCATCTGGTCTAATGTATTGTTTGAGAGCTCTGTTTCTTATTGATTTTCTGTCTAGATGATCTATCTATTGATACAAGTGGGATGTTAAAGTCCCCCACTATAATTATTGTGTTACTGTCAATTTCTCCCTTTATGTCTGTTAACATTTGCCTTATATTTTCAGGGGCTTCTATATATACTTACAATTGTTATACCATCTTCTTGAATTGATCCTTTGATCATTATGTAGTGTACTTCTTTGTCTATTGCAACTGTCTTTATTTTAAAGTGTATTTTGTCTAAAATTAGTATTGGTACTCTGGTTTTCTTTTGATTTTTCCCTTATGTGGAATACCTTTTTCCATACCCTCACTTTCAGTCCCTAGACCTGAAGTGAGTCTCTTGTAGGCAGCAGATATATTGATCCTGTTTCTATATCCATTCATCCAGTTTGTGTCTGTTGATTGGAGCATTTAGTCCATTTACATCTAAGATAATTATTGATATGTATGTTTTTATTGCCATTTTGTTAATTCTTTTAGATTTGTTGTTTTAGGTCCCCCCCCCCTTTTATTCTTTTATTCTCTTGCATTTTGGTGACTATCTTTAGTGTCATGTTTGGATTCCTTTTCCTTTTTGTATATTTGTCTATTATAGATTTTTGGTTTCTGGTTACGATAAGGTTTTAGTATAGCAGTCTATATAGCTGAATTCTTTTAGCTTTTGCTTGCCTGCAAAGCTCTTGGTTTCTCTGTCAAATCTGAAGGAGAGTCTTACTGGGTAAAGTATTCTTCGTTATGTTTTCTTTTTCAGCTCATTAAATATATCATGCCACTCCCTTCTAGCCTGCAGAGTTTCTGCTGAAAAATCAGGTGATAGTCATATGGAAATTCCCTTGTATGTTACTTGTTAATTTTTCTTTGTTGCTTTTAATATTGTCCTTTTATCTTTAATTTTTGCCGTATTAATCACAATATGTTGAAGTGTGTTCCTCTTAGGTACCCTGCACTTCCTGGACTTGGATAACTGTTTTCTTTCCTAGTTAGGGAAGCTTTCATCTATTATCTTTCAAATATTTTCTCAGGTCCTTCCTTTCTCTCTTTCTTCTCCTTCTGGGATGCCTATAATGTGAATATTCATGCACTTGATATTGTCCCAGAGTTCTTTTGCATGACCTCATTTCTTTTCTTCTTTTTTTTTTCTGTTAAGTGGAAGTCATTTCTACTACCCTGTCTTCCAGCTCACTGATATGTTTTTCTGCCTCATTTATTCTCTCATTGGTTCTTTCTATTGTAATATTCATTTCAGTTACTGTATTCTTCAACTCTTTTTCGTAGTTGTATTTTCTAACTCTTTGTTGAAAATGTCTAATTTCTTGCTCTGTGCATCCACTCTAAGTTTTTAAAATCATCTTTCCAATTATTACTCTGAACTCTTTCTCAGGTAGATTGCCTATCTCCACATCACTCAACTCTGGAATTTTATCTTGTTCCTTTGTCTGGAACATATTCCTCTGCCACCTCATTTTGTCTAAATTTCTATTTGTATTTTTATGTATGTAGTATGTTAGTTACATTTCTCAGCCTTGGAGAAGTGGCCCTTTATAGGAGATGTCATATGCATCCCAGCAGTGCATACCTCCCACATTGCCCAAGGGTGAGTGGCTTGCTGGACCCAGGGTAGTGTCTGCCCTGTGTTTGCAGACTCATTCCATATCTATTTGAACACAGTTTCTTGTCTGATCCCTGCTGGGCAAGGCTAGTTTAGAGACTTCTGCAGTCTTCTTAGTGGGAACAGGTTGTGCCTGCCCACTGGTGAGTGAAGATGGGTTTTGGTCCTCTGCCAGACAGGACCATGTCTAGAAGTGGCTGTGTGCTCAGAAAGCCTTTATACAGCCTGTTTGCTAATGGGTGGGAATGGGTCCCCACCCAATATATTGTTTGGCCTGAGGCATCTCAGCACTGGACCCTACAGGTTGTTGGGTGGGGCTAGGTCTTGATGCTAAAGACCCAAGCAAGATATCCACTTCCAGAAAGGAGAGTTCAGGCAGATGAATACTCCCTGTTACGTCTGCCACCATGTCTATGTCCCAGCCCTCCCTCTCCCCTCCCCACCTCACCAGGAAGTCCTCCAAGACCAGCTGGTAGGTCTGGGCCAGGCTCCTGTGAAATTATTGCTTTTGACCTTGGCCTCAGTATGTGTGAGATTTTGTGTGCATTCTTTAAGAGTAAATTTTCTCTTTCCCCCAGTCCTGCAGAGCTCCTGCAATTAAGCCCTGCTGGCTTTCAAAGCCAAGAGCTCTGGGGACTTGTCTTCCAAGTACCAGACACCTTGGCTGGGGTGTTCTGTGTGGGTCTCAGGACTCTCACAACTATGGGAGAACTTAAGCAATATAATTATTCTCCAGTTTGTGGGTCGCCCACCTGGGGTTATAGGATTTGATTATATTCCAAGTATGCCTCTTCTACCCATTGGTTCCTTCTTTATGTTTAAAGTTATGAAAGATCTTTTCTGGTAGGTTCCAGGTTTTTTTGTTTATTTTTTTAGAATTTTTTAATTGTTATTTTTAAACATCAATTTTTATTTATTTATTTTGGGGGGTAATTAGGTTTATTTATTTTAATGGAGGTACTGGATATTGAACCCAAGACCTTGTGCATGCTAAGCATGCACTCTATCACTCACCTACACCCTCTCCATAAGTAGGTTCCAGTATTTTTTTATTAATGGTTGTCCTTCAGTTAGTGTCCGTGAGAGGAGGTGAGCTCAGGCTCCTACTCCACCATCTTGGCTGCCACTGCTTCAAAGAAATCTTTAACACCACTTTGTATAAACTAATAGTATTTGTTCCATACTTCAACTATTCCTTATATGAATTAACCTGTTAAAACAACATCTCATTATGCCATTTCCTCTAAGGTTTACTCCACCTCTTCTGCATTGTTATTGAGATTGAATTGACATACAGTGCTGTATGAGTTTAAGGTGTACTGTATAATAATTTGACTTACACTCATTATGAAGCAATCACCACAGTAGGTTTAGTGAATAGCTATTATTTCATACAGATACAACCTTAAAGAAATAGAAAATACTATTTTAAGATCTACTTGTTAAAAAGTTATAGTGATAAAATATGTACAATATAAAATAATCAATTTAAGACTTTTTTTTAAAGTGTGCAACTCAGTGACATTAATTACATTCACAGTGTACTACACCTATCACTATTATATATTTTCAAAGCTTAATCATCACTCCAAATAGAAAGTTTGTTCTCATAAGCAATAACTTTATTCTTCATTCCATAGGCCTTGATAATATCTATTGCTTATATCTGTAAATTTGCCTAGATGTTTCACATAACTAGAATCATTACGATTTTGACATTTTGTGTCTGTTTCATTTTCATTTGGCATTTTTTTCAAAATTTACACATATTGTAGTATGTGTCAGAACTTTCTTTTTGTGAATAAATAATATCTCACTTTTTGTGTATACCACCTTTTGTTTACCCACTCGTATGATAAACATTTACCCCCAGCTTTTGAGTAAGTGAATAGTGCTGTTATCAACATTCTTGTACAAGTTTCTGAGTCCCTGTTTTTAATTCTTTGGCATAGATACCTAGATTGGGATTACATTGTGGTAATTCTATGTTTGTCTTTTTGAGGGACTAATGAGCTAACTTCCACAGTAGCTGCACCATTTTTCATTTCCATCACAACATATAAGATTTCACTTTTTCCAACCTTTGTCAACACTATTCCTTTTTCTCTTCTTTTTTCTTTTTCCTTCCTCCCTCTCCCCCTCTCCACCCCTCTCCCTCTCCCCCTCTCTCCCTCTCTCTCTTTCCTTTCTTTCTTGTCCTAATGGGTGTGAAGTGGCCTTTCACTTGAAGTTTTGATTCACATTACTCTACTGGTTAAAGATGTTGAACATTTGTTCATGTGCTTCTTAGTCATTTGCATACCTTCTTTGAATTGTCTTTTCAAGTCCCTTGCCCATTTTTTAGTTTGATTGTTTCTTTTTGTTGTAAGTTGTAGGATTTCATTCTACACATTCTAAATATTAAGTCTTAACCAAATATATGCAAATTAAAAAAATTTTTTTCCGAACCTCTGTTCCCATCCTTCCCCACCGCAGGCTCCTCCTGAGCACCCCCAACCTGCATTGGGACCAGGCCTCCCCCGCCTTGCTGAGACACTTTTCACCTGAAGCCACCAGCTCCTTGCCCTCTCTGTTGTCAAACGTCTGTCCCCAGTGCAGTCCTTGGGCTCCCGCGCCCGCGGGGCCGTGGGAGGTGAGGCCCCAGGATGCCATGGTGGCTGCTGTTGCTGCCGCTGCTGCTGCGTGTCCCCGTTGCTCAGCTCCTGGAGAATCTCTGAGGCGCACATGGCCAACACCCTCACGAGGGGCTCCGTTGGCCGGTCGGCCGGCCACCCCCACCCGACCACTAGTGGAGCTGTTCGGAGTCCGCCCGGCCTGCGGCTGCTCATCCTTCACCCCGGGGGCGCCCTCACAGGGTTGGCACGGTTGTGCCCTCCCCAGAGCTTCGCAGGCGGTCGCAGAAGGTCCTAGAGCATCGACTGCATCATTCTGCCGGGTCCGTCAATGCCCGCTTGACAGGGGTGAATGCTCCAGACGTGGGCAGCCGCTCTCCTTCGAAAACGCGGTCTCCGGCAGGACGGCGAGGGCAAAAGAGGACAGGGGCAGTGACGTCGGTGTGGTTCCAGCTTCGGCTTTGCCTCCCACAGTCCGCGCGGTTACTGCTTCAGAGGCAGCCTGAGACCGCTTCTCCTGATTTGCAAATATTTTATCCCACTCTAGAAATTGCCGTTTTCCTTTTTTTTTTTTTTTTTGTATAATGTTCCTAGGAAGCCTTCCCCCAAATGTTCAATTTTGATGAAATTCATGTTATCTATTTTTCATTTAGTTGCTCTTGTTTGTAAACTCTTACCTAAAATCCATTCCTAAACCTAGTGTCATGAAACTTTTCTATTTTCTTCAAATAATTTAATATTTTGAGCTTTTACCTGGAAGTTGTTGATCCAGTTTGAGTTAACTTTTACATATAGTATGAAGTAAAAGTCCAACTTCATTTAGATGTGGAAAATGTCCATTTGCACGTGAAAATCCAGTTTGTTCTGACGTCATTTTGAGGGAAGCATTATCTCCCTGTTAGTGGGTTTTAGTAATCTGGTTGAAAATGGATTGCCCATACTTGGATGGATTTATTTCTGAATTTTTGATACTGTTCTATTGCTCAGTATGTTTATTTTTACGCCAGTACCACACTGCTTTGGTAACTGTAACTTTGCTGTAAATTTTGGTATTGCTAAATGAGTCTTCTAACTTTGTTCTACTTTTGAAGATTGTTTTGGTTATTCAAGCCCTTTGCAGTTCCATATACATCTGGGAATTTGCTTTTCCACTTCTGCAAAAAAGACCACGGGGATATTGATAGAAGTGTATTGAATATATATATATATATATATATATATATATATATATATATATATATATATATATATATATATATATATATGTATCAGTCTGAGTAGTAATGCTATCTTAACAATCTCAAATTTCCAATTCACGAACACACATATCTTTTCAATTGTTTAAGCCTTCTTGTAGTTTTCATTATACAAGTCTTTCACCCTTGTTGTCAAATATTAGATGCTGTTGTAAGTGAAACTGGTCTCTTAATTTCCTTTCCAAATTGTTGCTTGGTGGTGTATAGAAATATTCTGATTTTTGTCTGTTGAACTCGAACCATGCAACTTTGCCTAATTTGTTTCTTAGCTGTAGTAACTTTGTTCATTTAAAAAAGATTTTCTATATATGGGTCTATCATCTGCAGGTAGTTTTCTTTTTTTCTTTCCAATCTGAACACTCTCAGTTTATTTTTCTTCACTTACTGCTCTGGCTAGAACTTCTAGTATCATCTTTGCCTTAATCTGGATCTTAGGAAGATAAATTTCATAACTGAGTATTATGTTAGCTATCAGTTTTTCATTAATGCCCTTTCTCATATATAGAAAGTTTTCTTCTATTTCCAGTGTACCAAGTGTTTGACTGTGAATGGATGTTGATTTTTTAAAATACATTCTTTGTGCTGGTAGAGACGATGATGTGGTATTTCCCTCCTTTTCAATTAATGTGTTGCAATAACACTGACTTCTGCATGTTTATCCTCCCTTACGTTTATGATATAAATTCAATCAGATCATGGTGTATAATCTTTTTAATAGGTTGTTGAATTAGGTTTTTTGGATGGCTTTTTTTTTTTTTGTATTTTATTGAGTATATTTGCATCTCTATCAGTATATCAGTCTTTATTTTTCTTTTCTTGTGACTTGTGATGCCTTTTTCTGACTTTAAAAGTTAATACTGGCCATGTAGAATGTTTTAAGAAATATTCCCTTATCTTATATTTTTTGGGAGGAGTTTAAAGGGTATTAACATTGCTAAGTGTTTGGTAGAATTAATCAGGGAAGTCATCCTAGTAGGTATAAAGTGATATATCATTGTGGTTTTGATTTACATTGCCTTCATGACTAGTGATTTTTCATGTGCTTTTTGACCATTTTATATCAACTTAAAACTGTTTATTCAGGTCATTTGCTTATTTTTAAATTGAGTTGCCTGACTTTTTGTTACTAAATTTCAAGAATTTTTAATTTACTATATTCTGCATAATAGGCCTTTACCATATATATGACTTGCAAGTATTTTCTTCCATTCTATAGATTGTCTTTTCACTTTCATATTAATGTCTATCATATTAGTTTTAATTCTTCCATAGTACAAATGTCTTATAATTTCAAATAATCTCTGTTTCTGGAGGTTTAATTTATTTCTAATGCTTTGGTATCATAGGTATTATGGCAGCAAATTTTTACAGGTAACTATTTGCACACATTAATTATTATTATTAGGTTTATTCATTTAATTATCTTTGGAGGAGCTACTGGGGACTGAACCCAGGACCTAATGCATGCTAAGCATATGCTCTACCACTTAAGCTATGCCCTCATCCCAATGTTATTTCTTCTTAAGGCAAATTTCTGGATGTAAATTTCCAGAACTAGATGATACCAACTTTGTCAACCTGTAGTAATTGGTCAAAATATGCACTCTGCATACTTGTAAGGGTTGGTTGAAATTGCTATTAGCCCAGTAAAAAGCACTGTACTAATTTAAATGTTCTTGAGTGGTCTTTTATTCTTAAAGATTTAGAAATTTTTTTTTTATCAAATTGATACTCTGATAGGTGGGAAGGAAGAGTATTTAAATAATTATTTCATCTGTACAAAACTGTTGGTCTAATTCAGGTCTTTCCTGAATTACCTTTTTTGAATAGATGCTTTATGCAGTGAAGTAATCACCTGCAACAGAAAAGGTAAAACTAATCTACTGCAAACCAAACAACCAACCAAACAACAGTAGTAACAAACACAACACCTTCCCCATTTCCTCCCCCTCCAAAAGATCCACATAAACAGATGAAGTTGGAGGGTTCATGAATATTAATTATTTCAGATGAGGATCACAAAGCACGTGCTGTTAATACTGTCCTACTGTCCTCTTCTAATAGTAGGAAGTATCTTAATTGTACTTCTTTAGTGGATTCTTGGAACTCCTAGCATTGTGGTCTGTGAAGCCCTGCATCTGACTGACAGGAATTATTACCGTAGGAATCTTGCTTTTTTCTGGATAGGAATTCAGTGAATGTAGAAGGCTGAAGAGATTTTCATCTCACCTCTTTCTCTCCTTGATTTGGTCTCCTGAGCCAAAGAAGAAGACAGTGGAGAAGGACTAAGTATGTGGGCCCAGCAGATGATACTTCCCTGGCTCTCTAGGGTTAGCAATAGAAGCTGTTACTCGCCTGTAGCAAGTAAATGAGTTGATAAGTTTTCATCTCAGTCAGCCCCTCAAGGAAAGAAGCAACCGGTCTTGGTAACATTTTTAACTTTATATCTTTAAGACAAGAAAGCAAAAAGTAACATTCAGAAAACCAAACCAAACCAAACCAAAACATTAGTGATGTAACCCAGAAAAACACAGAGCCACTTTGTTGCTTTCTAAAACCATATGTTGAAAGTAACAGGTCACTCCGAGGGGCAAGGTTAATATTTATAACTAATTTTGAGACTGAATTGCTAAACAAAAATTCGGTTATTATAGAGTGAATGTTATTGTAAATGGCCTAGGGTTGTAAATAGGAACAGAAGGGCTGGCATAATAGCAAATAAATTAATTCCTGCTTACTTGTAAAATACTTACTTCACATATCTTATAGGTGTTTTAATGAAGGAAATTTTAAATTTACGATGTAAGCTGAAGTGAAAATACTACAATCTGTATACAAGTAGAACACAGTAAATTTTATGCTTTCATGTTTTAACATTTTGTAGTTTGTATGTACACTGCTTATGTCAAATAAGCCATATCAAAACTTGAGAAAAGTTTTTCTAAGCTTTCTTGGCAAAGCTGCTTCAGTTGTGAAACTAAAGTGTTGACACTGCATATTTTCTGAAATAGGAAGATGACTCAGTTGAGAATGTAACAAAAATGAAAACCAAAATAGTGAGTTACTGGGAATTAATCCTTAGATGTTCGAGATTACATTGCTTGTCAGAAAATTTATGAAAACCACAGGGGCAAATACAGCCATGTTCATGCAGAGCTGCTTTATTTTAAATATATTAAGGTATTAATGCATGGTATCACCAAATATTGACTCATATTAAAATTTAGCTACTTAAAGCATTATTTTTAAGTATAAATAGTATAATATCCCATAATGAATATGGTTTAGAGTATTTGATATATGTGATCTGAAATATTGAACGTTTATGCAAAGTATATACATGCATTCTGTCTTTTGTGTATTGTTTTGTACAAAAACATATTTCTACATTGCATTTAATTATTGTTTTAAAATGAAATACTAGTTTTTTTCCCTCAATTATTACTCCCCTTATTGCTAGTTGCTTTGAAATCCTATTATATGGTTGGAGATAGTAGTAATTGGGATTTCTCCTTTTGTGTACTATTTCCCACAACTTGTTACAAAAGGTTAGGCAGGTAGCACTCAAGCAAGATACCCTCACCTTCAGCCATTTCCAGCACCTTTAACTTAGCACAGTCTTTTGCTCTCTGCCCTTTAGGCATCAGGGATGGTGTAGGGCCCACCCCTCTGTGACGTCAACATGCTCACAGTAGTTGAGCATAAAAAAAAGATTTTTGTAGGAGGGTGTGCATCCAGGCAGCATGTCAGCCAAGGGAGGCTGAAGTGGGATTTTAGGAGCAGAATGGTCCAACAGAAAAAATGCACAAGGAGGTGCTATACCACAAAACAGAATTTACCTGGAGCAAACATGGCGTTTACAGCACTTTATTGTATTTCCACAAGGTGGTGCATGTGCCCTATTGTGCAGCTGTCCTACTTTATATCTATTTTTCTGCCAGCCCATGTGCAGTGTCAATCTCTGTTCTTGAGGCCTATGGAATATCTCTAGTGCATGCGTACTTCTATTTTCTTTGTTCCAAATCTGATATAACTGATATATGCATACAATCATTGTTTATTGCATACTACAAACATGCTGTGATCATGGCCTTGGTTCCCATGACCTTAACTCATCTCAAGGCCGGTAACACAGTACAGTGGTGTTATTAAGGTAAGGCGCTCAATGTGGACTCCTCCCCTCTGCTCAAGGGCTTAAAGAAAAATCCTAGCCTTCAAGGCCTACAACTCAAGAGTGTCCCGGACACCAAAAGTAGGGAGTCCAGCTGCTTTAGCTCGTTTACTGCTGATGGGGCCAGTCCTCAGTGGGGGAGGGTGGCAGGTGGATGGATCCTGGTGCAGGCTCAAGCCTGGCTTCAGTCTTCTCCCAATATATGAAGAAGGGCAAGAGAGAAATTCAGGAAGATCTTGCTCAAGAGGAAGAAAAATTTGGAATGATTTATACTTGTAAAGAAGCAAGCCTTAAAACAGTTGTGATAAAATACACATAAGGCTTAACATTGCAATATTTTAAAAGTACAGTTTTGTAAAATGAAGTATATTCACATTGTTGCACAACCGTAATCAGCATTTGTTCCCAAAACTTCTTCATCTTTCTACACAGAAACTTTATGCTTATTCAATAATAACTTCCAATTCTCTTGCCTTTCAGCCCCTGGCAACTAACATTTTACTTTGTAACTTCGTAAAGTTGATCATTTAGGTACCTTGCATGAGTGGAATCTCACAGTATTTGTACTTTTGTAACTAGCATGTTTCCTGTAGCATAATGGCTTCAAGGTTCACCAGTGTTCTACCATGTATGAGAAATTTCTTCCATTTTAGACAGAATAATATTCCGTTGTGTGTGTATATACCACATTTTGTTTTTCAATTCATTCCTGATGGGCATTTGCTTTGCTTTCACCCTTAACTGTTGAGCATAGTCTAAACATTGATGTATAAATATCTGCTTTCAGTTCTTTGAGATGAAAGCATTTGTTAGGTCATATGGTAGCTGACATTTCTTATTTTCTTTCTTTCTTTTTTTAATTATAGATATCCTTGTAGGTGTGGAATGATACTTCATTGTGGTTTTGATTTTCATTTCTTTAATGACTAATGATGTTGAGCATATTTTTATGTACTTTTTGGCCATTTATACATCTAATTTGGAGAAATATTTTTAAAAATTAGTTGCCTAATTTTGAAAATTTTTTGTTGCTGTTATTGAGTTTTAGGAGTTCTTTATATGTTCTGGGTATATATATTTGCAGATATTTTCTCCCATTTAGTTGGTGTTTTTGCTTTCTTGGTAGTAGCCTGTGGTGCACAAATATTCTTAATTTTGATGAAGCTCAATTTATCTGTTTTTTCTTTTATTTCTTATGCATTTGACATATCCATGAACTATTGCCAAATTCAATGTCATGAAGTTGTTTCCTTTTTCTTCCTCTGGAATTATATATTTTTAGCTCTTTATGTTGGTCTTTGATCTATTTTGAGTAAATTTTTGTACATGGTATAAGATAAGGATCAGACTTTATTCTTTGGCATGTGGAAATCCCACGGTCATTTGTTGGAAAGACTGTTTTTTCCCTAATGAGTGGTTTTCCATATTTTGTCAAAGATGACCGGAGTATATTTGTAAGAGTTTATTTGTGTTCTTATGACAATGTAATACTGTTTTAATTAGTGTAGATGTGTTGTGTATTTTTCAAGATAATTTGTGCTTTTTGTGGTCCCTTGCAATTCCAAATGAAACAGAATCAGCTTTTCAATTTCTTCAAAAAAAAAAAGACTGGGGATTTTGATACGGATGGCATTGAATCTGTAGATTAACTTGGCTACTATTAACAGTAGTTAAAACTTTGTATTCATGAACAGGGGATATCTTTCCATTTATTTAGGTCTTTAATTTCTTTAGCAGTGTTTTGTAGTTTTCACTATACAAATCTTTCACATCTTTGGTTAGATTTATTTCTAGTATTTCATTCTTTTACTTTGCTTACGCAGTTGTTATGCAGTTGCTTTCCTAATTTTCCTTTGGGTTGTTCCTGCTAGTGTAAAGACACACAACTGATTTTTCAGTGTAAATCTTGTAACTACAACTTTGTTAACTTTATTTATCACTTTTAGAAATTTTCTTTTCTTTTTTTTTTTAGGATTTTATACATGTATGTATAATTGTCACCTGTCAATAGAAATAGTTTTAATCATTTTCCCAATTTGGATGCCTTTATTTTATTTTCTTGTCTAAATGTGATTAGTTCTTCCAGTACTATGTTAGTGGATGGAGTGAACCCTAGATTAAGAGGGCCACCAAAGTGTGGATTCTTGCTGCACAGCAGAGACAGAAGGATGAAGTGAGTAGCTGCTTTGTTGCTCATAAGGGGAAATAGAAGGAAAGTACTTGAGCATAGAAAAGGGAAGAAAAACACTTAAGTGAGGAAGAGGTGCTCAGCTGGGGAGCTGTCAGCCAAGCTGGGCAGTAGGGACAGCTCTGGCCTGGATTGGACTTTTATGAGAGGCTTCCACCATCATGTCCTTAGTCTGGGTGAGATGGAACCAGTCAGTCCTTGTTCAAGTTTTTCAGTTCTGGTATGAGCTTTTCTGGTTTCTGTCATGGCAATTGTTAACTGTCATAGTCCTGGTGGGTGAGTCACTTAGCAGCTAATACATTACAATGAGTGTATAATGAGGCTCAAGTTCCACTGGAAGTCAAATTATCCACAGTCTTGGCCTGGGTTCTGACAATTTCTTATTTTTTTTCTCTGCAGCTGCCTTCTGATTTAGATAAGAGTAATAGATTTCTATTTGAGGGAGGGTCAGGGGTATGATCCTGGGGGCAACAGCCTTGGGAACAGAAAAGAAAGTTGCTTTTAATCAGAATGCCTGCAATCTAGTGGACCCAGCATACTCCCAAAAAAGCCCATCTACAAAGATTCTGTTCAGCTATTAAAATTTTAAAGGGAAATGAAGAAATAATCCCAATTAATTGTTTAGGTAGGTGATTAGAGATGTTGCCATCCCCCACCGCTTGCAGGTCTGTCCTAATCAATTGCTCTTTTGTGACTCAAGGAAGCCCAGAGACTTCAGCTTTTCTATAAACAACAAGCAGGTGTTGGGGGGGGGGACTCACAGGGTCTTGCTCTCTTTCAATCCCCCTTTTCTTAGATATTCCTCAATCTTGAGGAAAACAGATGTTAGACCAGAAAGGTACGACATTTTAGATAGAGATTAATCATAAATTCAGCAGAGGAACTTAGTTGTAAGGGGACTCAGTTTCAAATCCACCCTTTTCTTTTGTCCATTACAAAAATCTTTCAGGGAATGGAAGGGCTACTGCTCTGGCTACCATCTGCTGAATTGGGGTGTAGTCCTAACTCAATTTGGGGAATGGACACCAAGTTGGAAATATTCCAGAGTTCCAAGTTCTGTATCCAAATGTAGTATGATTAAAAAATTACCTCTTTGTCCATCATTTTGGTGCAGCAGACCCAGTTAAAAAGCAGGAGTGACAACCTGAACTTTAACAAACAAAATAGATCTCATTTCTTGAGAAATTCAGCATAATAAGGCTGAAATCCAGTCTTGACCTGATATTTTGGGGAGACTTACAGACAGGTAGCCAGTTGTCTAATTTTTTTTTCTAAGTAGGTTTTAATATCTGATATGGTATTAACATATACATAACAGATGCTATTGATCACTACATATAAGTCTTTCTTTTCTATTCATATGTGGTGTAAAGCAGTTTCATTGTCTATAAGCTTAATTACAAGAGACCTTGAAACCATAAGTTTCCATCTACAAGTTGCCAGTAGACACTGCTTTGAGAGGGCTGGTGGCATCCCAAATCTGACAGTGCTCACAAAACTAAAGTTCTTAGCAATATAGGAACTTGTCTGAAATCATATCCACAATGGATACATAATATTGCCTTGGGTGTCAAAGTACAGTCATTCAACTTTGATTTTTCAAATGCATTTCTCTTCTTAATGGCCAAAGCAGATGTCACCATTTATGATTTTAATGTTTTTCTACATATGAGAAGATGAAAGAATTTGGGCTTATAAACTTCAAAAATAAATATCTGATTGCCTATTCCACCAGTTTTTCCCAGAGCACAGGTGTGTTATTCCTGATCTCCATCCTGAACTCCTTTCGTGAAGGTTGGCAACTGCAGTAGCATGTGACTCAATCCTTGTAGAGACAGATGACAAGTACTAGTTTTTAGTTGGCAGGCCCCCTCATGATCATAAATTTGATCATGACTTGGGAGGAATTTCATGACCATTTTGTCCAATGGTGTTAAGGATGCTTTTTCTCAGGTCAGGCAAGGATTTCATTGCTAGGTCACTCAATGTGCTATTAGAGGACTAGGCCTTATTTACAGTGGCAAAAAGTCTCTGAACCACCTGTCTTACTAGCCTGTTATGATCCAGGAAAATATTTCCTGCTGTTGCTTCTTCCCATATCTAGAATTACACCATTATAATTATAAATCTGTTCTAGAACTACATAGCTGGTTAATTTCAAGTTGCCTATTTATCATTTTATCAGAGGTCAGTAACTCATTTTGTAGTGCAAGAAATACTTTTGTAAAACAGGCAATATACAAATAATATAGCTAGAAATATTAGTGAGGTCATCAGTAAGAATTCAACTTAAGGACTTCCATTAGGTCCAGTTTATCCCTAGGTCATTTGACAGTCTGTTCTATTCCAATCGTTATCTTTAAGGGAAATTATACATTGGCATTGCCCTTAAGGCACCTAGACCAATTTACTAGTGTTATAAGGCTGGTTATCCTTAGTATGATATAGTTATTCCTAGCATAAGAGGGCCTTTAAACTTAAGTGACCATAGCCTGGTGTTAACCATATAAATCCATCCCATATTTGAGAGAGGTTATAATTTCTGGCTGAAATTATCATGTTGCCTTAAATTGCCTTGAGCAATCTTAAGAGAAAATTCATACTTCTGGCCAGACTCAAATCACCTATTATTAATTGGCCAGGTGAGGGGATCCCACCTAATAATATCAATAGTGGCCTAAGTAGAACCATAATTTCTTTCTTCTGGGATAAATTTTCTAAGGGCTATCTAGTTAGAGCCTTGGAAGGGGAGACCCACCAATGTAACCCAGAAGTACTGGTTATAGGTAATTGACCATAAACCTAATAGTTGAATTAAGTTTAACTCTGCATAAGACTGTGAAATACACTTAGTTCATAAGTAAAGGTGTGAGCAGTTATCAAAGTAATTGGTATACAGGCCTGGTCCTGTGTCTTGGATCAGCTGTCTGACTTAGATGTCATCATCTTCTCATCCTGGCCTGGTAGCTTCTTCTCCTTTTGAGCATTGTATTAAGTTGCAGCAGTCTTGTCTGTAGGCCAGTCCAGTGCAGTGGCTCTTTCTGAATGAAATTAATGCAAGGTTTAATTTCCTTCAGTTTTGCTGTGCATGAGCTGTTAAGAGAACCTGATAAAGGATCCTTCCATCCAGGTTGGAGACATTTCTTTAAGTCATGTCTGTTCCAGTGTGTATAATCTCCTGGTTGCAGGTCATGGGGCATCATATCTTCATCAAAGGATAGATTGCTGAGCCCCAGGAATAATCCTAAAGTTCCTTTTAATAAGTCAATTAAACTTTACAGCAATATAACACAACAGCAAAGAATGGTCTGGGAGATGAGTCCTAGTAAATACAGACCCCAATTAACAAAACTAGTATTTAATATTCACCGAAATATATTTTTCTCTTTATAATTACCCTCATTTTTTATCAGATATAGCCAAGTCAAGATTAATTGATCATTTAGTCTCTTTTAAATTAGCTGTGTTGGAATTCCTCAGAAGGAGTCTTAGACTGAATTCCCAAAAGTCCTCTCAAGGCCAGGAAAGCCATGTCAAGGACCTGTCACATATTTTGCCTTAAGAATTTAGGTGAATTTCTTAATTTTTTTGAGGTCCCCAAGATACTTTGAGATTTTTGCACTTGTTAGGAGATGGTCTTACTAATTTACCTGATAAAGTTAATGGGAGCCTTAGAATTTCCAGTCTTTGGAGAGTTTAGATAGACAGAAAAGATAAATGTTTCAATTCTGCTTATAAATGTATAATTTACCAAATTACTATAAATCATAATTAGCTTGGGAATGTTTTCTTTGTATCTGGAAAACACAGATTAAAAGCCAGTAATATTTTACACAAATCCAAAAACTTCAGCCATATTCATCAATTTACTCAGTCCCATGTGACTAATCCTTTTTCATTAACAGTTTTATGAAATCAATTTCCTTCAAATCTTTTAAATTTCTTACCCACTTCAGCAGATTTAAAAATTACCAGAAACTTGTACTTGTCAAAAAGTCCTTTTTATAAATCTTCCTGAAAAGAAAGCATTTTGCAAAGGCATTAGAGTAATATAATAACTGTCTATAAATGACAGAAGTCATAAAAGCATGATAAAATACCTGGCTACACTGTAATTGATAAAGAAACCTGGTTATAGTAACCTGGTTATGCCTGGTAACATTTCAGACATACATGACTTTTAGAAATTATATATAATTTCTAGAATTTCTGTATTAACATCTCCCATACAGTATTATCTAGGAAGATTTATTATCCTTTTCACAGTACTTTCCATGTAGTTTAACATACCAAGTAAAACTGACTGATTTAAAATCTCTCTTTGGGATGTTTCAAGGGCCCTCTGAAATAGCCCCAAATTAGCTGGAGGTTAGAAGAAACTTAATTAAAATTTGATATTTGGGAAGATTGTTAAAAAGTTTCAAAATACATGGTCACAGAGAATCATAGGTCACTATGAAATGATACTTATTCACTTAACCAAAGTGATAATAAAAACTTTAAAGGTAAATTCAGAACAGAACACCTAAGAGGCAAAGAAGCTACAATGTGTTATCAAAAGATTAACATTCTAGGAAAATGTTGTCTTTTTAATGCACACGCGCGCGCGCACCCCCCCCCACAGAATCAATTTCCAGTTTTGCACTAGCTTACTTTTATCAACCAAATCCATTCACTTAATCGTCAATTCTTAAAAAACTTCTATTTCTGTGAAAAATAAGAATTAAGCAATTATTAACTGTCTTTTACATTAGCATTCTGCAGGCTTGCAAACCTAAATAATTTCTAAAAACCATGTGCTTTTTTTTTTTAAATAGAAAACATTTCATTTTTGCACTAAACATATTTATCAATTGTCCTAAATACCTTTAGTTTCTCTGTAAAAGGAAGTCAGTTTTCAGTCGTTAATGTTTTGATACATTATTTTCTCATTTTCTTTTAATTCACCTTTTTTTTCTTTTCCTTTAAAATTTTTATTAAACAGTAGTTAATACAATGTTAGTTTCAGGTGTACAGGAAAGTGATTCAATTATACATATACACACATTTTTTTTTCTTTTCAGATTGTTTTCCATTATATATTATGACAGGAAATTGCCTATAGTTCCCCGTGCTATACAGAAGGTCTTTGTTGTTTACCTATTTTATATAAAGTAATGTGTGTCTGTTAATTCCCCCACCCCTAATTAATCCCTCCTCACCCTTTCCCCTTTGCTAGCCATAGTTTGTTTTTTATGTTCATGAGTCTGTTTTTGGTTTGTAAATGGAAAATTGTATATTAGATGAATTTTTATTTTTATTTTTTAAAACATTTTCTATTGAGTTATATTCATTTTACAATGTGTGACAAATTCCAGTGCAGAGCACATTTTTTCAGTTATACATGAACATATATTTTTTCTCTGTGAGCTACCATAATATCTTGTATATACTTCCCTGTGCTATACAGTATAATCTTGTTTATCTAGTCTACATTTTGAAATCCCAATCTGTCCCTTCCCACCCTCCACCCCCTTGGCAACCACAAGTTTGTATTCTATGTCTATGAGTCTGTTTCTGTTTTGTATTTATGTTTTGTTTTGTTTTTTAGATTCCACATATAAGCAATCTCATATAGTATTTTTCTTTCTCTTTCTGGCTTACTTCACTTAGAATGACATTCTCCAGGAACATCCATGTTGCTGCAAATGGTGTTATGTTGTTGTTTCTTATTGCTGAATAGTATTCCATTGTATAAATATGCCACCTCTTCTTTATCCAGTCATCTGTCAATGGACATTTAGGCTGTTTCCATGTTTTGGCTATTGTAAATAGTGCTGCTATGAACATTGGGGTGCAGGTGTCATTTTGAAGAAGGGTTCCTTCTGGATATATGCCCAGGAGTGGGATTCCTGTGTCATAAGGTAAGTCTATTCCTAGTCTTTTGAGGAATCTCCATACTGTTCCACAGTGGCTGCACCAAACTGCATTCCCACCAGCAGTGTAGGAGGGTTCCCTTTTCTCCACAGCCTCTCCAGCATTTAGCCTTTTTGGATTTTTGAATGACGGCCATTCTGACTGGTGTGAGGTGACACCTCATTGTAGTTCTGATTTGCATTTCTCTGATAATTAGTGATATTGAGCATTTTTTCATGTGCCTATTGATAATTTGAATGTCTTCACTGGAGAATAGCTTGTTTATGTCTTCTGCCCATTTTTGGATTGGGTAGTTTTTTTTTTTCTTATTGAGTTGTATGAGCTGCTTATACATTCTGGAGATCAAGCCTTTGTCGGTTTCACTTGCAAAAATTTTCTCCCATTACATAGGTTGTCTTTTTGTTTTACTTATGGTTTCCTTTGCTGTGCAGAATCTTATAAGTTTCATTAGGTCTCATTTTTTTATTCTTCTTTTTATTTCTATTGCTTGGGTAGACTGCCCGAGGAGAATATTTTTGAGATGTATGTCAGATAATGTTTTGCCTATATTTTCCTCTAGGAGATTTATTGTATCTTGTCTTATGTTTAAGTCTTTGATCCACTTTGAGTTTATTTTTGTGTATGGTGTAGGGGAAAGTTCTAGCTTCATTGTTTTACATGCTGCTGTCCAGTTTTCCCAACATCATTTGCTGAAGAGACTGTCGTTATTCCATTGTATATTCTTGCCTCCTTTGTCGAAGATAAGTTGGCCAAAAGTTTGTGGGTTCATTTTTGGGCTCTCTATTCTGTTCCATTGGTCTATATGTCTGTTTTTGTACAAATACCATGCTGTCTTGATGACTGTAGCTCTATAGTATTGTCTGAAGTCTGGGAGAGTTACTCCTCCAGCCTCTTTCTTTTTCTTCAGTAATACTTTGTCAATTCTATGTCTTCAATGGTTCCATAGAAATTTTATTATGATTTGTTCTAGTTGTGTGAAATATGTCCTGGGTAATTGGATAGGGATTGCATTAAGTCTGTAGATTGCCTTGGGCAGTGTGACCATTTTAACAATATTGATTCTTCCAATCCAGGAGCATGAGATACTGTTTCATTTTTAAAGTCCTCTTGTATTTCCTTAATCAAGGTTTTATAGTTTTCTGTGTATAAGTCTTTCACCTCCTTGGTTAGATTTATTCCCAGATATTTTACTACTTTGGGTACTATTTTAAAGGGGATTATTTCTTTATTTTCTTTCCCTGTTCATTCATCATTAGTGTAAAAATGCTAACTGATTTTTGAACATTAATCTTGTAACATGCTAACTTGCTGAATTCTTCAATTATTTCTAGTAGTTTTTGTGTGGACCTTTTAGGGTCTTCTATATATAGTAACATGTTGTCAGCATATAGTTACACTTTTACCTCTTCTTTTCCAATTTGGATCCCTTTTATTTCTCTCTCTTGTCTGATTGCTGTGGCTAGGAGTTCCAAGACTGGTGAACAGGAGTGATGAGAGAGGGCATCCTTGTCTTGTCCCAGATTTTAGTGGGAAGCTTTTGAGATTTTCACCGTTGAGTACTATGCTGGCTGTAGGTTTGTAATGTGTAGCTTTTATTATGTTGAGATATGTTCCTTCTATACTCACTTTGGTGAGAGTTTTTATCATAAATGGGTGTTGAATTTTATCAAATGCTTTTTCTGCATCGATTGAGATGATCATGCGGTTTTTGTCCATTCTCTTGTTGATGTGATGTATTACATTGATTGGTTTGTGTATGTTGAAACAGTCTTGTGTCCCTAGGATGAACCCCACTTGGTCATGATGTGTAATCTTTTTTATGTGTTGTTGGATTCTATTTGCTAAAATTTTGGTGAGGATTTTGGTGTCTATGTTCATCAGTGATATTGGCCTATAATTCTCTTTTTTTGTAGTGTCTTTGCCTGGTTTTGGTATCAGGGTGTTGGCTTCATAGAATGAGTTTGGGAGTATTCCCTCCTTTTCTATCATCTGGAAGAGTTTGAGAAGGACTGGTATGAGTTCTTCTTTGTATGTTTGGTAGAATTCCCCGGTGAAGCTGTCCGGTCCTGGACTTTTATTTGTAGGGAGGTTTTTAATTGCTATTTCTATTTCCTTTCTAGTGATCGGATTGTTCAAGTGTTCAGATTCTTCTTGATTCAGTCTTGGTTGACAGTATGTTTCCAGAAACTTGTTCATCTCCTCTAGGTTATCCAGTTTGGTTCCATATAGTTTTTCATAATATTCTTGTATGATATTCTGTATTTCTATTTCATTTGTTGTAATTTCTCCATTTTCCTTTCTTATTTTGCTAATTTGTGCTCTCTCTTTTTTCTTCTTTGTGAGTTTGGCCAGAGGTTTGTTGATTTTATTTACTTTTTCAAAAAAGCAGCTTTTGGCTCAGTTGATTTTTTTCTATGGTCTTGTTAATCTCTATTGTATTTAATTCTTCTCTGATCTTTATTATTTCCTAACTTCTGCTGCTTTTTGGGGCTTTTTGTTCTTCTTTTTCTAATTCTTTCAGGTGGTGGGTTAAATTGTTAATTTGAGATTGTTCTTCTTTTTTGAGGAAGGTCTGTATCGCTATAAACTTCCCTCTTAGCATTGCCTTTGCTGTGTCCCATAGGTTTTGAGTGGTTGTGCTTTCATTATCATTTGTCTCAAGGTGTTTTTTAATTTCAGCTTTGATTTCCTCATTGACCCATTGTTTTTTCAATAACATATTGTTTAATCTCCATGCTTTCCTTTTTTTCTCCTTTGTTTCTCTGTTGTTGATTTCCAGTTTCATGGCATTGTGGTCAGTAAAGATGCTTGAGATAATTTCTATCTTCTTAAAATTGTTGAGGTTTCTTTTGTGCCCAAGTACATGATCAATCCTGGAAAATGTTCCATGTGCAGTTGAAAAGAATGTGTATCCTATTTCTGGGTGGTGTAATGCTCTGAAAATATCCACCAAATCTAGCTTTTCTATTGTATTATTCAATTTCTCTGTTGCCTTGTTTATTTTCTGTCTGGAAGATCTGTCTAGTGATGTTAATGCAGTGTTAAAATCTCCAACTATGATTGTATTCCCATCAATATCCCCCTTTATCTCTGTTAGTAATTGTTTTATGTACTAGGTGCTCCTATATTGGGTGCATATATATTAACGAGTGTAATATCCTCATCTTGTATCACTCCTTTAATCATTATAAAATGTCTTTCTTTATCTTTCTTTATGGCCTTTGTTTTAAAGTCTATTTTGTCTGAAATCAGTACTGCAACACTTGCTTTTTTGGCTTTTCCACTTGCATGGAATACCCTTTTCCATCCTTTCACTCTCAATCTATATGTGTCCTTCTCCCTAAAGTGGGTCTCTTGTATGCATCATATTGAAGGTTCTTGCTTTATTATCCAATCTGCCACTCTATGTCCTTTGACTGGAGCATTTAGTCCATTAACATTTATACTAATTAAGGATAGATGTGTGTTTATTGCCATTTTGAACTTATCTTTGCAGTTGAGTTTGTATATTGTCTTTGTTCCTTTCTTCTTCCTTTTGTGGTTTGGTAATTTTCCTTTGTATTATCATGGATTTTATTTAATTTTTGTGACTTCCTTGTAAGTTTTTGGCTTGTGGTTACCCTATTTTGTAAATCTATTAGCCCATTACTATAACTGTTTTTATTAAACTGATAGTAACATGATCTCAAACCCATACTACTGTTAAAAAAATTTAAAAAAGAAAGAAAAAAATATTCTGTATTTCCCTGCCTCCCTCTCCCACTCTCAGTGATTTGTATGTCTTCTTTTATAATTTCGTGTTTACTTTATTTGTAATTCATGAGTTATCACCTTTCCAGTTGTGAGTTACTCATTTCTGTAGCATCCTGCTGCTTTTCTATTTAGAATAGACATTTCAATATTTCTTTTAGCATGGGTTTAGTGTTGCTAAACTCCTGCAGCTTTTTTTTTTTTGTCTGTGAAACTCTTTATTTCTCCTTCTATCCTCAAGGATAGCCTTGCTGGATAAAGGATCCTAGGCTGCATCTTTTTTTCATTCAGGGCTTTGAATATATCTTGCCACTCCCTTCTGGCCTGTAGTGTTTGTGTAGAGAAATCAGATGAGAGCCTTATGGGGTTTCCCTTGTAACTTACTCTTTGCTTTTCTCTGGCTGCCTTTAGAATCATTTCTTTATCCTTGACTCTGGCCATCTTGATTATGATATGTCTTGGTGTGGGCCTATTTGGGTTCTTCCTGTTTGGGACCCTCTGAGCTTCCTGTACTTGGATATCTGATTCCTTCTTTAAGTTTTGGAAGTTTTCAGTCATGATTTCTTCAAAAACCTTTTCAATCACCTTTATCTTTCTTCCCCTATTATGCGAAGTTTGGGACGCTTTATATTATCCCATAGGTCCCTTATGCTATTTTCATTATTTTTTATTTGCTTCTCTTGTAGTTCTTCTGAATGGGTGCTTTCTATTGCCCTGTCTTCTAGATCACTAATTCGTTCCTCTGCATTATCTAGTCGGCTTTGCACAGCTATTAGATCATTCCTCATCTCTGTCAATGAGTTTACCCATTCTACTTGGCTCTTCTTTATAGCTTCAATTTCATTTTTGACATATTTTATCTCTAAACACTATCTCTTTTAATTCCTTCAGCAATTCGATCACTCCTTTTTTGAAATCTTGATCTAGTAGGCTATCGATGTCTATTTCATTGATCTTTCTTTCAGGGGATTTCTCTTGTTCTTTTAATTGGGAAAGGTTTTTCTGCTTCTTCATCTTGCTCATACCTCTTTGGCACTGTGGTTTATGGAGTATCAGTTGTCTATTTTGGTCCTTGAGTTTATCTATCTAATGCCTATTTAGGAATAGATCTTAGGAAAAAAAGAAAAAATAAGAGAGAGAGAAAGAATTTTAAAAGAAGGGAGAAAGAAGGTTTGAAAACAGCGTATAATGAATAAAAGAAGAGCGAGTTGAAGCAGAGTATTAATCCGGTTGAGACGTCCTTTTAAAACCTTTTTAAAAAAAGGGGGGCAGGGAAGATGAATAGATGTATTTGAAACCTGTATCTAATCAATAACAGGACATCAAAACCCAAGAGAAATATAAATGAATTAAGAAATAAAAATTAAGAGGGTAATAGAAAATAGAGCAGGTAAAAACAGATTGAAAAAAAAAAGGGGGGTGGTTTGTCGGTGTTCTCCTGGAGTCTGTGTGCTTTTAATGTGAAGTCTTTCTGTCTTCGTCCTGTTTTGGAAGCTCAGCTTGCTGTTTTCAGAGGCCCTCCGTTGGCGCCCTCTTCTGTGCTGCTCCCAGCACCTGTCGGCAAGCAGATCGCGCCTCCTCCTAACACTGGGTCAGGTGCAGCTCTCTGCTGTGGGCGGGCGGGTCGCTGCCCCTCCGGATGCCGCAGTCAGATGTTGCAGACTGGCGGGGTAGGAGGGCGGGTCGTGCCCCCTCCCAGCACCTCGGTCAGGGGCTGTGTTCCTGCCCGAAAGGCGGGGGGCCGCTCTCGCTATACCTGCGCTGCCGGTAGCTCCGCTGCGCTGCGCGGCTGCACGCTCCGACCTGTAGGCGTCTCTGGGCTCGGGGAAGACCCAGGGTCAGCCTTGTCCCTGCTCCGGGCCAAAGCTCAGCTCCTTGTTTGTCTTTGTGGGGCAAGTTCTCTGAGGGACCAGGATGGAAGTATCCTGTCCACCTCGGGCTGTAGGGAAGTCTCAGTCTGGCCTTTGAGGCTGCTAAGCCCTTTGGTGCGGATGCAGGTTTCGCCCCCGCCCCCGCCTGGGTGCTCAGCGCTGGGGGATATGGAGGCTGCGCCTGAGCCCCGCCTCTCTTCCCCCGAAAACTTTCCGCGGGTTTTCAGAGATGGGGGTATGCACACTTCCCCCCCAGGGCACATCAACCTTGCTGTTTTATGGAGGGCCCAGGTTGTTCTGCCCTGTGCACCCACAGCCACGGCGCATAGCCCCTTGCGTTCCCCCGGGGCCGCCCCAGCGCAGCAGCCCCCGTACTCCGCCTGGCTTGTGCAGCCTGGCCCTGCCCGCCGCTGCCGGCCCGCGTCTCAGGCTGGGTGTCAGGGGGACCCTCTGTGCCCGTTTAACTTAGTTCTGTCAGTCAATGGCTGGTATGTACAGATCCGAGCCTCGGAGGCTTCCCCCCCGACCTGCTGGCCTCTCAGTTGGAGAGGGGAGACCCAGCGAGCGAGCGCCAGTCCTCCTTTGCCGCTCCCTACCCATGGGACCCATCCAGCTCTGCTTTCCCTTTTCTTTCTTTTTTCCTTTTCTCCTACCAGATTTTTGGCGTCTTTATATTTTGAAGAGGGCAATGTTCTGTCGGAGTTCTGCAGGTGCTCTGGTTGGCTGAGTGGGTCTGTGGATGTGAGTCTTGGTGCATTTGTGGGAGAGGGTGAGCTGCGAGCGACCTTCTACTCCGCCATCTTCTCTCTTCTATTTCTCCCTTTATATCTGTTAGTATTTGCTTTATATATTTAAGCATTGTGTGTATATATTTTAATAAATGTAATATCCTATTTTTGTTGATCCTTTGATTATTATGTAATGTCCCTCTTTGTCTCTTGTTATAGCATTTGTTTTAAAGTCTGTATTGTTGATATGAGTATTTCTACCCCTGTTTTCTTGTCATTTCCTTTTTATGTAGTATCTTTTTCCATTCCTTCTCTTTCAGTCAGTGTGTCTTTCATCTTGAAGTGGGTTGCTTGTAGGAAGCACAGGATCTTCTTTTTTATCCAGTCAGCAACTGTATTTCTTTTGATTGAAGCATTTAGTCCATTTACATTTAAAGTATGTTCTTATTGCCATTTTATTACTTGTTTTCCAGTTATTGTAGTTCTTTTTTTCATTTCTTGTCTTTGTTCCTCACATTGTGTTTGGATGATTTTCTTTTATAGTATGCTTGCGTTTCTTTCTTTCTGTTCTTTGTGCATTTAATGTAGATTTTAAAATTTACATTTATCACAAGATTAATATTCATGGACCTGTAATTATATGTTTGCTTTAAACTGATAATCATTTAAATTCAAACACATTTTAAAATATCTGTATTTTTTACTCCTTTCCCCCACAAACTTTGTGTTTTTGATATCATATTTACATATTCATGCTTATCTCTTTACATTGCATTGTATTTACAGGTTTTTTGTTTTTGTTTTTTTTTAATCTCTGTATTGGCTTACTTAAGTGATCTTTCGTCTGCTTCCATTTGCCTTTTCTAGTGGGACCTTCCCTTTCCTATTTTTCTTATTTCTTTAGAGAAGACTCTTCAATACTCCTTTTTGTATAGGTTTAGTACTGCTGAATTCTTTTAGTTTTTCTTTGCCTGAGAAATTTGTTATTTCTTCTATTTTAAATGATAATCTTGGTGGATAGAGTATCCTAGTTTGAAGGTTTTTCCCTTTCAAGACTTTTGATATATTTTGCCACTCCCTTCTGTCCTGCAATGTTTTTGTAGAGAAATCATCTAATAGCATTGTTGGATTTCTTTATCTATGACTCTTTGTTTTTCTATTTCTGCCTTCAGAATTCTCTCTTTAACTTTTGCCATTTTAATTATAATATGTCTTCTGTAGTTCTGTTTGGGGTAATCTTATTTGGAATATTCTGTGCTTCATATACCTTGGTATCCTATTTAAGTTTAGAAAGTTTTCATCCATAATATTTTCAAACACATTTTCAATCTTTTTCTTTCTCTTTCCTGCTCCTGGAATGTTGGCACATTTTATATTATCCCAAAGAGCTCATGTATATATTTTTTCGTTTGTCTTTCTGTCTGCTGTTCTGATTGAGTAACTTCCATTACTGTATTTTCCAGACCACTTATGCATTCTCCTGTGTCATTTAATGTGCTATTCCTTGCTTCTATAGTGCTCTTTATCTCAGGAATTGTGTTATCTATTTTTGATTCAGTCTTTTCCCCCCACAGTTTCTAGTTCCTTGTTAAAATTACCTATGCTTAGATAGATTTTCTTTGTTAATTCAGTTAGCTTTTTTTTATACTCAAGTTTTTGAATTTATTACTTGGTAGAGTGATTATCTTTCTTTCATAAATTATTTCTTTTCAGAAATCTTCTTTTATTCTTTTAATAAGAACAAGAGTAGTTCCTCTGCATTTTAATTTTACTTAACTTTTTATGTTTATGAATTTAGATGGAACAGTTAGCTCTAGTGGTCTTGAAGGCATGTTCTTATATAGGAGCATCCATGTGTAGATCGTGTGTGCCCAATGTCTTGGTGTGAATATCAGATTTGATGTGTACACTAGCCACATCTCTCCTTGGTGTGTATCTGGGTGAAGTTAGAGATACAGGAACTAGAGTCTGTACAGGGTGTTAGATATGACTTTCTCTCTGCTTTATAGCTGTTGCCACCCTGTGTCATGGAGGGTCTGCTTGCATGATGCTGAAGCAGAGGCTTTGATATTTGGATTTTAGAAGGCTTTATTTCCTGTAAGTGTGTGTGTCTTTTTTTCTCCCAACACTAGGGCCTTTGCCCCAAAGGGAAGTGCTGCAGCAAATGGGGTTCATGGATTCACAGAGTTTTGATGTGCTGCTTCTGTAGGCATCTGCATCTCCACTCAAGTTTGACTCACAGCCATGGCCATTTCTCTGTTATGGTCATGCCAGATCTAGTACAAGGTTGTGGCATGAAATGGGCAGGGCTAGAGCATTCACTAGGCTGGGCCTGAGGGTCAGAGCATTTTGGGTGAGAGATTTCATGCAGATGGATTATCATCAGAATAATAAGGGTTGGTTCTGGGGCACTGTTTAACTAAGTATCAACACTGACTGCTGCCAACCCTCCTGGACCACATCCAAGATGCACAGGCTCCTCTACTTCCTTAGATTAAGTATTTCTCAGGGTTTAGCTGCCCTCCATTTAGTGCCAAACTGTTGTGTGGAGAAAACAGGATTTGACTCTTCACTTAGCTGAGATTGAGAAGCATGATGTGATGGCAGCTGCTAGGGAAGACCTCTCTCTGCCCTGCCTGGGGTAAAGCCAGTGTTAGTGACCTTGAATGAGTAAGGCCATGGGACCCAAGGCCAGGGTCACAACATGCTTGTAGTATAAGATAAATAATAATTGTATGCATGCACCAGTTATATAAGTTTTAGAACAAAGAAAGTAGAAGTACACATGTGCTATTGGTGTTATGTAAGCCTCATGAACAAAGAAATGAACACTGAGCATGTGCAGGCAGAAAATAGATAAAAGCAGGACAAGTGCACCACAGGGCATGTGCATCACCTTGTGGCTGTAGAATAAAGTCATGTTTTGCTCCATGTGGCCTCCTTCTGCAGTCTGTCCCATGGTATGGCAGCTCCTGATGCATTTTTCTGATTAGACCGCTCACCTTCACAAATTCCACTTCAGCCCCCCTAGGCTGACATTGGTGATGTGAGCAGGATGAGATGAGTGCCCCCGCTGAACCCCGCCCCTGACAAGAATGCTCGGATGGAAACAATGTGGTCCCCTACCTCTCTATGGTACCTGGTGGCAGACTATTTGTTGGCATGGGCTCAACCTGAGGATTGGGACACAGTGGCACCCCAGCCAGATGATGTTGGGAAGGCACTAGAGTTGTTGGAAAATAATGTCCCACTAGCACACTGAGAGGCAGCCAGGAGGGTGGGCTGGATGTTATTGGTTTTGTGGCACACTAGCTGAGACATGAGAGAATTGCAGACTCAAGTGGAGTAGTTACAGTGTAGGGAAGGAGAACTTGAGCAAAGACTCAGCACAGTAGAAAGGTGCCCACATGGCCTTAGCTCCGATGCCTCCGAGAGTGACTACTTCTGCACAGTTCCTGTTCCACCGTCTGCAAGAACAGTAAGCCCAACCCCTTCCCCATTCCACTGTGTCTATGGCCCGTGGTGAGGCAGCGGGTGGAACTGGAGGAGCCCATGGCTCAGGAGAGAGCTCCTGTGGGATTGTGGTTAACGATGACAAACCATCTATACCCCTTACACATCAATGGATTTGCAAGACCTGGCAAAGCAATGCAAGCAGTGTATGGGTGAGTCAATCTCCACATGGCTTTTACACTTTTTGGGATGATGGGGCTGACCATACTGAGATATCTCTGAAGGAGATGGGCCAGCTGGCCAGCATAACAACCATCCCCTCATTGCAGCAATGGCTGCAAACCATTCCCAGTTTAATGCTGGTGCTGGCACCCATATGCTGATAATCTGGTTAATGGCTGCTGCACGCACTGTGTGGGAAGGTGCAGGGTATTTGCCTGAACACATGAGTAAATGGACCACGTATTTGGACTTAGTGCAAGTTGACCAAGAAATGGGAATGCACCAGATGATGTTTTCTTTGCATTTCCATAGTCCAGATGATGAGATTCTTAAAATTTGAATAAAAAATTTGATTTTGGCTAACGGCCCACTGGGAACATTTGGGACTATGACGGCACTACTAGCACCATATGTAGACCACCCCATACCTGAAGTAATGGAGGCTCTGGCTTATCTGGGGGATGTAGAGGTGCGCCAAAAGGGGGTACATGCTGCCAAGACTCAAGGTGAGTCCAAGACCTCCTTCTGCGCAGTGACTCAGAAAGGGAAGTTCACACAGAGGTGGAAAAAGGGGAATGCTCTGATTTTGGGAGGGCCCCAAAAACTAGATCACCAGCAGATATGGTGTGATTTACTAGCTGCTCTCTTGGACCATGTAAAACTAGATGGCCAGCATTGGAGGTTTTGATGGTCTTATGGAAGAAATTATGGCCTAAGCAACTACATACTCCATTGCTGACCTCCCATCAGGCCTGAGAGGAGGCCTCTGCTGATTTCCTTCCAGACTAGGAGGAAGACCAAGGCATTTGGGACATACAGCATGCCAATGAACAGCAGCCACATGTTGAATTAATTATTCACTGGTCCCCCATAAATAAACAGCAAGTATTGGCACTAGTAGATACATGAGCCAAAATTACATTAGTGTATGGAAATCTGGAGCATTTTTGGGGACTGTGTGTTAATACAGAGGGATATAAAAGCAAGCAAATGTGAATAAATGAATAATTCTGTCTTTGGGTATTGGTTGTTTGCCCCATGTTGCATATAAAGTAGCTGAGTATATTCTGGGAATGCACATTTTGCAAGGATTGCAAATACAGATGACCCAAGGGGAATTTTGCCTGAGAGTTCAAGTGGTGAAAACAGTCATACAGAGGTATCTTCATCATGCACCTTGATTTTGCCACAGGCTACTCGAGTGTGAACGTCAGGCAATATCATTGCCCAGAGGCCATAAGGAAATAGGACAGACCATTCTGAAGCTTCAGGAAGCTGGTATAACTTGGGCAACACATAGCCCATATAACTCTCCAGTATGGCCAGTGCAGAAGCCAGATGGCTCCTGGAAAATGACAGTGGATAATTGAGAACTGAACAAAGTCACCTGCAAGACTGTATGATCAAGCACCAACCACTATGGGGACAGCAGATATGGAAACAGTTATGGGATAAAGGCCAAGAAAGTCAGTATACTATTTACCATGTACCAGGGCACCGCCCAGCCCTGGCTCCAAGCAATGATGCTGCTGACACACTAGCCCAACTTCGCCCTGTACAGGCCATGTTTCCAGGACCCGCCATAGGTCCCTGGTCATTTAGGCTCATATACAATGAGACAGGTAGCTGACCAGTGGGGACTGCATCTGAGTCACAGTAAAGCCAAGGATGTCATGTGTCAGTGTCCATGGTGTGCTAGGCACCACCTGCACCAGCAAGATGGCCCCAACAGCTCAGCCAATTCAGGTATGACAAATCAATTGCACAGGTCCATTTGATTCTAGTATGGGCTTGAGGTACCTGCCGACAGTGGTGGACACTGGCTTCAGTTTGCTCACCATGTGCCCTGAGCTACACAGGGCTCTACTATTACAGCATTGGAAGTTTTATGGGACTCCCTTAGAAATACAAAGTGATAGAGGGACCCATTTTACTGCCCAACAGATGCAGGAATGGGCCAAGGAAAATGATATTAACCAGACATTGCATGTGCCTTACTGTCCCCAAACAGCCTGCATGATTGAGCAATACAATGATCTATTAAAGGACAAACTGAGGGCTCTCAAACCACAAGGGTGAGACTGAAATAATGTCTTTCCACAAACAGTACATCTTTTGAATGAACAACCTTGCTGTATAGGTATGACCCCACTGGAAAAGTTATTGCAAGGGACTACTTGGAGGCTCAGAGTAGAGCCCATGCAGGGTGCCTCCAATGTCTCAGTAGTGGGCCATGCATTAATATTTTGCACCCTAAGGTGTTGAATTCAGGACAATGGGACACCTGGACATGGAATAATCAGGTCCAGACTGAAGGCCCCTGGCTAGCCGTTTTGGAACCATGGGGCAATAGGCTAAAGAAAGCCCTGCAGATAACCCCATAGTAGAGGAATGGCCTTTTGATGTGCAGGTTACTCTGGGGAAAACAGGAGTGTCCCTACTTAAAGGAGCAGAAGCCCTACAGCTTTGGGCAATTCCACTAACAGCTCCTGAAGCTCTCCCAGAGTGTAACCATCCTAGTGTGGGCAGGTTGGTGTGGTACCACTGCCCAGGGCAAACATCCCTTCCTGCCACTGTAATCTCACAGATGAGAAACTGGCTTGCATCCTCCCAGAAGGGAGAGATTTGCCAATCATGGTGTTCATCTCAGCTCTGTCCTTCCATTCAGGGTAACAGCAAATACCATGTTCTCCTGGGCACACACATTCATGCGCGTCCACAATGTCTCTCACTGTTGGGTCTCTACTGAACTTCCCATAGATGCAGGAGATGGACTACCATGGCACCTCCACCCCATGTCCAGAGCTAATTGGAGCACCTTGATCGATGGAATGCCAACAGGACAGCGAGATCGCCCTGGGACTTCCGGCGGCAGACTATTGAAAAAATACTCTGACGTGAGTGGGGCAATGACCCCCTCAATTGGAAGGACTGTGTGGAATGGGTGGGGATGGATGAATAGTGTTCATGTAAAAGTGAGAAATTTAAGCCTTTTTTGTGTTGAGCAGTGGTTTGAACATGAGGCTCTAAACTGCACAGTGGGGTGGCTGCCAGAAGAGCTATGTCCCAACATTACTTATAATATAAATGCCTCCACTTGCTGGGATAGATGACATTTAATTGGCACAAAAGCCACCAATTTCTTGCCACCAGGGTACCTGTGGGTATGTGGCACCCACAGATCGAATTATCTCCCAGTTAAATGGACAGGGCACTGTACGTGGGGCAGAGTTTACTTGCCTGGATGTATCTGGTCCACTTTAACAGAACACCCTGCAAACTGGGTTTGGCTGCACACCCAGTGGCACCAGGAGAAGCATGCAGCTTGGTGGTTTTATCCCCTGGCCCTGTTCCTGCCTGGTGCTGGGACCATGAGTGTAGAATTGCAGGCAGAACTTTGGCTCAGCACATATTAGCTGCATTAAATGTTAGTAGAAAAACTATGGAGGAATTATTAGATGAGACCACTCAAATGCAAAAAGTGGTCTTACAAAATAGAATGTCATTAGATATTCTCACTGCAAGCCAGGGTGGCCCATGTGCTATGTTACATATTGAATGTTGTTATCTATATACCAGATCACCAGGAGGAAGTAGCTAAGGCACTGCAAGAAATAGATCAGGAATTAGATCACATACATCATGTAACTCAAGATCCCCTTAAGAATTGGTGGTCATCTTTGACTTCCTCCTGGAGATGGAGCCTAACTGTCCTGTCTATTGTAGCTGCCTGTTTAATGGTAACATGATATACTCTGTTTTGCAGTTCTGGTCTTTGGGCACAGTGCTCTGCCCTGTGGGCCAGGGTCCCCATGACCTAGAGGGTGGAATGTTTGTCATCTTGAATGAGTAAGGCCGTGGGACTCAAGGCCAGGGTCACAAAAACATGCTTGAAGTATGAAGTAAATAATGATTGTATGCATGCACGGGTTATATAAGTTTTGAACAAGGAAAGTAGAAGTACACATGAGCTAGTGGTGTTATGTAAGCCACGAACAAAGAAATGAACAATGAGAATGTGCAGGCAGAAAATAGATAAAAGCAGGACAAGTGCACCACAGGGCATGTGCAACACTTTGTGGTAGTAGAATAAAGTTCTGTTTTGTTCCATGTCAGCTCCTTGTGCAGTCTGTCCCCAGTTGGGCTGCTCACCTCCTTGAACTGCACTTCAGCCCCCTTCAGCTGACACCCAGCATAGGTGCTCCCCTTACAATTGGTATATAGGCTTCTCCAGCCATTCTGTCTGTGTCAGTGGTTCTTCAAGCAGCCATGGGGGACTTGTCTTCTCTGCATAGAACCCTAGGACTGGGACAAATTTCTCACCCCTCAGGGCAAGGGTCTGATCATGTAATCTCCATTTTCTTCTGATTCCCATTTCCAGGGGCACAGGTCCCAATATAATGCTGTTCTTCCTATACTACCTGATTATGTGGGAACCCTTCTTCTAGTGTTGGTTGTACAAGAGTCCTTTGTCTAGTTTCTAGTTAGTTTTCCATGAAAATTGTTCCACATTTAGATGGATTTTAATGTGTTTGTGAGGGGAGGTGAGCTCCATGTCCTCAAAATTTGCCATCTTGATTCCCTTTACCTGATTCTTCATGATCTTTGATTCTTTACATTGTTATCTGCACATCTGAATGAGTCCCCTCTTCCTGACCTTTTAAGTTTGCTTTGGCAGAGACAGTTATTCACTAGTCAGTTCTGTTTGAGTTTTTGAACACATTAGCTGGTAGCATTCTTGGGTAGGTTGGGCTTGCTGTTGGAGTCTGTTTTTGTGCAAGGCCACTGGCCAAACTCTGAGATGGGAGTAGGGGTGCCCCTGGCTGTACACAATTGGATAGAATTGCTAGCTTGGTTCCCTGTCCAATTAAAGCTGTGGGATGGGCTACAAGTTTGCCTACTTTCTCTGGTCAGATGTCATAAATGGTCAGATCAGTAGTAAGTGGGGTTGAGTTAGCTTTTTTCTATCAGTGCTATGAAATAGACCCTAAGATGTGTATGGGGCCTTGCCTGAATAAGGCAAGACTGTGACAGAATTTCCTGGTGAGACAGGACACATTGGTTTTCCTATTCAGACAAGTAATAGGCTCTACTCTACATTCAAGTGCTGTTATTAGCAGAGCTGTTTTATGGGCTGTGCATTTTCCAGTGGACTCTGATTAGATTCTCTGGTCCCAGTGGGCTAAAATCTGTATTTAGCATTGGAGTGGACTAACAATGAGGGTTTCTGCCTAGGTGGAGTGAGAGAACCAGCTTCAAGACTAGCAGGTTTATGGGCTTGACTCAAATTGATCTAAGATGTTTGCTCAAAAAGGGTCACTGGCTTTTCTTTCCAGATGATCATCTCTGCCTGCCAGAGTCTCTACTCAGGGATTGCTGGGCTATGCAGCTTTCCAGCTCTTCTGGCCAGGCTTTCTATTTGTGTGGGGTGAGGTATTATATTCAGTAGAGGGTGGGGCTCTGAGTTAGTTCCCCTGCCTGGATGGAGCAGGAAAATAGGTTCTAAGAAGCCTAAAAGGTATTCTCATTCAGGGTTTCTGGAAAGGAGAGGCCAGCAGCTTAAATGCAGCAGTGAGTGGGGCTAAGACTTAGCTCCTCTGCCTGGGTAGAGTGTAAGAACCAGATCCAAAGTTGACAAGGCTCTTTATTTGCAGTCTTGTCTCAAGAAGACCTACATTCCAAGTTCTAGCTGAATTTTGCAACTGGCTTTGTTCTTTGGTTGACAAGTTTTGCCTGCTTTACCCTCTGCTCAAATGTTGCTAGGCTATACAGCTTCTAGGTTAAGCTTGCTGGTTAGTGTGTGGGAGCTGGGAGCTATGCTCAGCAGTGAGTGGTGCTATGACTCAACATCCCTGCTTGGGTAGTGGTGGGCATACCAGATTCTAGAGCCAGCAAAGTTGTTCATTTGAGGACCTCAAACAAGTAGACCTGTACTGCACCAAGTTCGCCGGTCAGACTGTATCACTGTATCTGTGCATGAGCAAATGTAGTTGGGACCACTACTTGAGGGTTTACAGGTAGGATGTCTGCCATAATCTGAGTTCTTTTTATAGCCCCTCCCATATTATCTGTCACAATCAGATTGTCAGTGGGAAAGCCCTGCAGGGTCTCCCATGATCTCCATAAGGTAAGATTGAATTGAGGGGCTAAGTCTACAGTGGGCTCACTGTGCTGGAAGCACTGGATACTCCTAGGCTCTTTTCCTGCTGGAGGAACTGCAGGGAAACCTCTCCATACAGTGCTGCACTGGCCTAGGGGAGGGCCAATGCAGGCAGCATATAGTCATTCCACTTAACCCTCTAATGGAAGTTTGTTTTGGTCTCCATATTGCAGAGGGGCACTTCAGCCTCACTCTCTTGTCCTAGTATTTTCTCTGTGGTGTCTTCTCAATGAATAATAATTCATTGTTCTTCCAGAGATGTGGAGCAAAATCAGTAATGATCAGTGCTGCCATCTTGGGTATGACACATATTAATTTAGGGTTTTGATAAAAGATTAAATGGGGAAGCCTCCAATCCTCTCTAGGGAAATCAATGCATGTTGTACAGATAGGGAGAACAAAAACTCTGGAGGGTGAATAGAAAGTTTTCAAGCAGATGAGAATCTCAGACAGCACTCAAATTAGAGGGAAATATACATACAAAGATATGGATGCCTGTCTAAATTTTTGGTCAGATATGTTTATTACCTTTATTAGCCTAGGGTTTTCTTTTCTATTAGTCAATCCTTGATTACATTTTTAGATCCTTTCTGTCTTTTTTGCATCTCCTAAAAACCATTTTTATATTGACAACATCCAACTATAAAATGTAGTGATTTCCTTTGCAGATATATCTTCCCAAAATGTCCTCTAAGAGTGAGCCATCCATACAGGAGTAACTTTCAGAATCAAAGTCATAATGTACATCATTAATATTATCACAATTAACATAGGCTTGCATTCACTGGACTCTGGGTGAAGTGAGTTTGTTTAAGAGAGATTTTCTTTTTTGTTAGGATAGATAATTCCAGCATATTTGATTCTATCCTGTCTCTGTTGGCAGCTGTGTCATCTGCCAATGGAGTTGCTCTGCAATGCCACAGCTAACTTAGCCAGCTTCATTTCTCCTCTCCCTGTTAAACATTGTTATGGTTCTGCTACTTAACAACCCCTTCAAAAAATCTGATGGCTTAAAACAGTAGCCATTTATTTTCCTCCCAGTTTGCAGATCAGCTGGATGGTTTGACCAGGCCAAACCCAGTTGCTTTTGGCTGGGTTCACTCATGAATCTGTGCTTGGCAGGACTGGTGATCTAGGATAGCCTTGAGATAACCTAACTTGACTCCATGTGGTCTCTCATCTTCCAGCATCAACTGTAGGCTTCTACTCATGGTAGAGGAAGAGTGTAATGAAGTTCAAGCTTATGGTGCTCACTGCACAAGAGGCCAGTAAAATCAAGTGACAATATCTTAGGGCAAGGAATAAAGACTGCAGACCGAGAAGATGGCCAAGTACTATCCCAAAGAAACATCTTCCCCAACTTAGAATTCAGGCTTCTTTAATATATAAAACGAGAGAGGAAGTGGCTGGTTGTTGCAAACTTCTTGGTGCCAGAATTCTGTTATCTCAGTTATCCATGTAGGTCTGGTCATGATGTTCCTACAAGACACTTTTTTTTTTTTCTGTAACTTTTTAATCTCTGTAGGCATGAGAAGTGTTATACCTAAAAAGGTCAGATCCTTTATAATGAGCTATCCTGTATATTTCAGGTTGAGCAACATTCTTTTCAAAGATGGAGAGCCAGCATGAATAAGAACAGGAAACAGAACACAAAAAAAGGTTACAGCTAAAGGAATACAACTAATAGAGTGAAGCTTGTTCTCTGTTACAGTTCTCTGCTGTTCATTCCACTGTCTCATGGGAAAGGGGGCAACAACCACTGTGGCTACTTCTTGCTGAACTGGGGCAATGAGGGGTTGGTTGTGGAGCAGAATTGATCAGTTTGGGACTGGGAGTATTCTGCAGTCCCAAGATGGCCATAAACAGTTTCCCTTATGAGGATATTCCTATTATTGTCCTTGTCACAACACTTAGACAAGCACTTGCACATATACATAAACTCAAGCAATTGGAATGAGGATAACCAGGATGTTTTGCCATGTGTTATCTTTATATTCTTCCAAACGTTTTATAGAAGAGGGGGGGTGGTTATTTTCCCCTTGACCCTTTCCAAGTAGTGGTTGTCACAAGTGTAGTGAAAGAAGAAAAGAGCGAAAGTCATCATTATTTACCTTGTGGAGAGGTGAGTACAAATAGCAACATAAACCTTGTAATGACTCACTAGACTAACCCTGCTTTTCTTTGTTTTATCCAGTGGCTGGAGGAAGGAGTTTTAATCTACAGTCTTGTCTTGACTAATTTAACAGAGGAGTGAGTGTTTAGCAACACATCCTATGGTCCTCTAGTAAGTTGATGTTCAGGTTCTCGTTCCCTCTGGGTTTTAAGAAGGACTTGCTTCCTGGGCAGAAGAGGTGCAGTTGGTAGACTGACACATTGGTAGCAATGCCATGAGTAGAAATCAGCATAGTGCTTAAAGTCTTAATGTATTTGGCATCTACTAGGTCCTTTGAAATATCTACATATTCTCTTGCCCTGACCATACAATATTCAAAAGGACTTAATTTAAGTCTGCTTCTGTGAGCCACTTTAATCTGTAGCAGGGCAACTGGCAGATTAATTTAGCCCCCTAACTTATTTTAGCAATTATCTTTTTAATGTATGATTTATTTTTACAGTTTTTCTTATTGATTGTGGTGTCCAGGATGTATGTAGTTTCCAATTAATATGCAATGCTTTAGATGCCTGTTGGGTTATCCTGGAGACAGAAGCCAGGCCCATTGCCAGTTTGGAGGGTATTAAGCAATCCATCTAGGGGAATAATTTCCTTAAGGAAGGTTTTACTACTTCACAGGTTTTATTCTGTCCAGATGATTATACGCTTCCACCCATCCTGAAAAATTGTCCACAAATACTAACAAGAATCTGCAGTTTCTTGCAACTCAACTCATTTGAATGAAGTCTATCTGCTGATTCTCATTGGGGCAGGTTCCTCTATAGTGAGTTTCCACCTGGACGGATCTAAGCAGCAGTCTTTGGATTATTATTATTATTGTTATTTGGCTTAAACTAATTTTCTCACAGTTCTGGAGGGTGGAAGACTAAGATCAAGGTGCTACCAGGTTTGATTTCTTCTGTGGTCCCTCTGTTTGGATTGAAAATATCTGCCTTCTCATTGTGTTCTTGTTATCAAACCAAACTCAGTTCCACTTGCCAATTGGCAGTAAAACCAATCTATTGGCACAGGGTTTTGGTGAAGAAAAGTGAAATATTTATTTCAGGCCTCAAACAAGTAGCCCAGTACAGTTAGTGCTGAAAAAAACCAAAATTCCTCAAAGGGTTTGAGCAAAGAATTTTTAAAGGCAAGGTGAGGGAGGAGCATGATATGATTAGCTCATGCACAATTCTCTGACTTTTTGATGATAAGGTAATAAGGCAGTGTCACAGGGGTTAACATTATCAATCCTTAGATCCCAGTACGTTGGGGGCTATGGCTACAAGCTCATGATCATCAAGTAGTTAATTTCTTCCATTTGGTGGTGGTTTTAGCATCTGAAAAACAACTCATGAAATATGCATTAGATACATTATGTAGGTATTCAGACAAGAGCTAAAGCAGAGATTAATAGGGGCAGTATCTGCAACAGGAGGGCTCCATAGGCTCCTGCTCAGTCACATGCTCAGATGTTTTTTATTTTGTACCTATACAACCCTGTGTGTCCTCATCTCTTATTCTTTAAAAAAATATTTTAAAACTTTAAAAGAATTGAAGTATAGATGATTTATAATATGTTAATTTCTGGAGTACAGCAGTGGATCATAGGTGTGTGTATATATATTATATACATTATATTTATATTTCTTTTCATTATAGGTTACTAGAAGATATTGAATATAGTTTCCTGTGCAACAAATAGGACCTTGTTATTTATTCTGTACTTGGTAGTTTGTATCTGCTAATCCCAAACTCTGAATTATTTTTAGCACACAGCATTGAATTCTGAGTGACTCATGGGATAGTCTTTTGTAGATTAGGCCTCATTATACCGTTCTAAAAAAAATCCATTCTATGATGACATTGCTCCCAAAGTGGGTACTTTTATGAATGTGCTACAAAAGTGCCCCAAGGATCAAAATGATTCCTTGTGCATTATCTTTCCAACTAGATGAGATCTGATTAAAAGTGAAACCATAGTCTAGCCATTTCCATGTCTTTTCTTGACTATACTGACCAATATTTTGACAGCTCAATCAAAGGAAGTGATTCTAACACGGCTTGATAATCTTCTCTTGCTACATTATGTGCAATTGATTGACTTATTCACCTCTTTTGGTGGCCTGGGCAGTGTGTTACAGATACTTGCAAGATCCATAGATTACTTATAGATTGCTTATAAAAGTGGTAAGTGGCAAGTGGCAAGTGTAAAAAATACACAGTGTGAGAGTTGTGAATTAAGTTTTTTAGGGAGAAAATGAGAACTATACTTCAAGAGACCACATCTCAGATAGCTCTGAGGAACACTGAAGAAGTTTTGGGGAGGTCAGTATATATGTGATTTTGGTGAAAGATGATACATGCAATCAAGCACATATTTTGGCAAAACCTTGCTGCTAGTCATGAGAAGATTGCTGCCAGTCATGAGGAAAAGATGTCACTATTAAAGATTTTAGTGCTTTTCTAGATGTGAGGAGACAGAAGAATTTGGGCTTATAAAATCTTCTCCTGAAAACATCTAACCATCTGAAGGCCTGTTTAGTTAGTTTTCCCAGAGCACAGAGGACCTCATTCCTGATCTCCATTGTGAACTACTTTCATGGTGTATTGGAGGTCAGCAACTGCCTTGTCCAGTGACTTCATTCTTGCAGGACCTGATGGGAAGTGACAATTTTTAGTTTGGCAGAGCTCTGTCATGGTCACAAATTCATCACAAAAACATCGTTTGGGAGCACCACAGTTCTAGCCACAGCAGCTATATGCACATTTTTCTGATTCTATTCTTCATTCCCCTGTAGCACTTCTCAGTTTATAATGACAACAATAGAAGGGGGAAATTAAGTGCCCCAATATACACAGTATTTCAGCCAGTTTTGCCTGACTACGAAAACATTTGAAGTTTGACATCATAGGAGTTACAGTGAATTTTTATGTCTTTATTTAGAATAGATATATAAAATTTTAGGGTGTATTTTTTATGCTTCTAGAAAGGAGAAATAATAGGATAATGAAGAAACCTAGAGTGGATACTTTGGCATCTTGCTAGAGTAAATAACATTGATTCTAAGAACCTGATGTGCTAGTTTTTTTTATTGTAAATTACCCAGTTTATGATAATAATTATTATTTTTAGATGGCTACAAAGACAGGTGAGATCTCACACTTAGATTAGCTTTCCTGGTGGAAAGGCTTAGGTACAGACAGAAAACAGGGCTTGTTTTATTTGTCTTTTTGTCTTTTTTTTTTTTTTTTTTTAGAAGAAAGCAAAGAAATTGATTAAGGTGGGATGGGGAGGGGGCTTGCTAGAAGCTTCCATCGTAACCGCCCCAATCCCTCATGAAAACAAATTTAAGAAAACCCCAACAACAGTAAAACCCCAAACAAAAAACAACAAAAAAAAAGTCACATACATAAAAGGTCCTTTAGGGGAAGGACATGGGGTGGGATTTCTCTGGTCATTGACTTGAAATACATTTTTATTTTGAATTTTGTCCTTAATGGAATAAAAAGTTCGGCCTTTTTAACTATATGAAACTAAAATTGGGAACGGTGGGTAGTGGAGGAGAAGGTGGAGGTTGAGGAGGAGCAGGGGATGCCCCTCCCCTAGCTCCTGGGTAATGACACCTCATTTCTTGCATAATTTCTGGCATCTTCCTGCCTGCAATGCCAGCTCTCTTACAGTCTCTGAGAAGAGGGGGGCGGGGGAATCACACATTCATCCTCATGCTCGGGGAATAATTGTCATTCAGGAAGGAGTGGAGGGATTTTCCTCCTAGCTTGGAGTGGTTTCAATAGGTGCCTGGAGGATTACGAACGCCACTTATGTTGTTAGAAGTTTTTGGAAGTCCATCTATGTCACCTGACCCTAACGAGCCCTTCATGTGGTGTGGTTCCATGCCGCCCATGCTTCCCGTCAGGGCCGTCCGAGCCCAGACCCATTGGGAAATTGGACCCTCTGCCTCCAGGCGGCACCGGATTAATCATTGTGTGTAGATGTTGTCACTGGAAATTGTTTAATCTGCAAGACTAGGCATGATGGGTGTTTCTGAGGGGCCACCACCACCACCAGGAGTCCCACGTAGGTACTGGGTGATGAGGAAGAGTATGGAATTCAGTTAGCACTTTTAGGATTGGGCCACGGTCTGCCAGCTCCCGGGCCCATTTTAACCCCGGGCATGACCGCGCAGAGGGATTTGGTCTCATGCTGCTGCAGTAATTCTGTAGGCCAGGTCCCATGGGCCCCAGGCCTTGAGAAGAGTTCATTCCCTGCATTGATTCTTCCATGTTGGGGTGCCCTGGTTGTAGCGTAGGGTCCATGGAATTGGGCAGCAATGGCTGTGTCCAAGGAACTCCTCCCGGAGGCTGGTTTCCCATTCTAATCCGGGGCGGGGGCCGCCGGCGTATCGCCGTGACAAAAGGCTGACTCTGGGGTCCCATCATGCTGCTGAGATTGTGAAGTGGAGGCTGTCCGTGCGATGAGGGCTGTGACCCTGGAGGACCAAGAAAGAAACCTGGCAGGATGGGGCCTCTGGCATCCCTGATGCGCTATTTTTAATAAAGAGCTGGGTTTTGACCGGCTAACATTAATATCACTCATATTTCTGTTAGTTCTTACACTTTCATATGGAATCAGCTGGGGAATTAAAAAATACAGCTGCACAGACTCCATGGGTTATTATTTAAACAGGATCTCTGAAGATGATGTGGATTTTAAAAGCCTCCACTATCCTCAAGTGATTCCTGCATGCAAAATTGAGAGCCACTGCAGGAACAGAAACAGATCTATGGGTTTATCAACAAGTAAATACAAGAGGAAGAATACGATAATATTCAAAGTTAATGTGATTAAAATATTCTTTGACCTGGATGCACCTCAAAAGTGAGGAAAATCAGTATGCTATGTAGTATTCGCTTTCCTATTCTTCAGCTGGTGGAGAAGACTCAGGGGTCCACAGCCTGGCATCCCCTATTTTAACATTTTAAAAACTGAGTTATAGTCAGTTTACAATGTTCTGTCAACTTCCAGTGTAGAGCACAATTTTTCAGTTATACGTGAACATACATATATTCACTGTCACATTATTTTTCACTATGAGCTACCACAGGATCTTGTATATATGTCTGTGTGCTATACAGTATAATTTTGTTTATTCTACATATGTCTGTCAGTATCTACAAATCTCGAACTCTCAGTTTATCTCTTCCCATCTCCATCTCCCTTGGCAACCCCAAGTTTGTATTCTATGTCTGTGAGTATGCTTCTGTTTTATGTATAAGTTTCATTTGTCTTCCTTTTTTTTTTTTTAGATTCCACATATGAGCGATCTCATATGGTATTTTTCTTTCTCTTTCTGGCTTACTTCACTTAGAATGACATTCTCCAGGAACATTCATGTTGCTGCAAATGGTGTTACATTGTTTTCTATGGCTGAATAGTATTCCATTGTATAAATATACCACTTCTTCTTTATCCAGTCATCTGTTGTTGGACATTTAGACTGTTTCCATGTCTTGGCTATTGTAAATAGTGCTGCTATGAACATTGGGGTGCAGGTGTCTTTTTGAAGTAGGATTCTTTATGGATATACACCCAGGAGTGGTATTACTGGCTGACCATTATATTTTGAACCCCAGTGTAACCCAACCATTCTCTCTTCCTCAGTGCATTTATCATGAGCTACCACTCAGTGTCGCTGTTGTTGCACAGAAGGAAGGCTGAGACTACCAGTACTGTCAGAATCAGTCAAGAAGATTGCCTGTGGGAAAATGTGGTTATGCATGAATGACTAGTGAAGGGATTTGTGGTGAACATTGAGTCCTGCCCCAGATAGTTGTAGGGCTCCTTCCTGACTTGTCTTAAGGTCTTTGTTCAAATACAATCTTTCACTTGAGGCATTCTATAACCATCTGTCTGAAATATATCCCTCCCTATCCAGTTTCATCTTTTTCAACTACCACTTTGCTTGCTTGATTTCTTACTTTCAGTCTCTGTCACACACACCTATTTATTTATACAGTTCTATTGAGATATAATTCACATACCATACAATTTACCATTTAAGAAATTCACACTTTAAGTGCACAGTTTAATGGTTTGAGTATATTCACAGAGTTATGCAACCTAGACATCATTTAATTTAAATTTGACTTCATCATCTTCTGTCCATCAACACTCTCTTTTTTCCAGCTCTAGGCAACCACTAATCAACTCTTTGTCTGTATGGATTCACTTATTGTGGACAATCTATCTATCTATACACTAGTGATAGATAAAATCTATGTATATACAATACACATATATGTGTGTGCGTGTGTGTGTATAAAATATATATAACTGTGTATCACATGATTTTTGTGTCTGACATCTTTATAAGCATAATGTTCTCAAGATTTATGCATTTTTTTTTTTTTTTGTTATTGTGAATAATACTACTGTTATAAACATTAGTACACAAGCTTTGTTTGAATGTATATTTCACTTCTCTTGGGAATGTAGCTAGGAGTGGAATTGCTTGGTCATATGGTAACTCTACATTTAATCTTTTCAGGACCTACCAGTCTGCAGATGCCTCATTTTAGCCTGTTTTAATTTTTTTCTCTAGCACTTATTAGACTCTTATAATGAAGCCCCAAATTTACTTTTTTATTTTGTTTAGTGTCTTTCTCCCCTCATGACATGTAATTCTGCAAAGGCACAGACTTGAGTCTGTTTTATTCTCTGCTGTATCCTAAGGGCATGGAATAATGACTGGCACATAGTGCGTAACTGCTTAGTAAATATACTCAACTGAATGGTTGGATGTCAGTTTTATGATTTTCATTCATTTATTTGCACTCATTCTTTCAACATGGATACATGATTCCAAGTATATACCAGGCATGGATACAACAATGGAGAAAGCATGTGGCCTTTGCCCACTTGGAGTGGACACGAGGTCTGGATGTGTGGTGTGACTCCCACCATGGGACACAAACCAGACAACAAAATCTTTTTACTCCCACTTTTAGACTAGTGGGAACATATTTGTATCTATATATGTATATGTATATCTATATCAATCATACTATTTGTATATGTATATCTGTATCAGGCTGTGATACATACAGTGAAAGGGGATTGCATAGGAAGTATGCCTTATTCAGACTTAGGAACTCAGAGAAATTTTCTTGAAGGAGGAGATGTAATTGCTGGAATCTACAAAATAAATATAAGATTGCTGGGTTGGAGACGGTGTAGAGAGGGGAGGCTGTTTAATCCAGGATCATTGAGAGGGCAAAGTATGCAGGTTTGTGATGCAAAGAGATGAAGCTGGAAATATTTAAGGGGCCAGCTGTGGAACTGGGTGTTTTCCCCCCAAAAATGTGAAACCAAAGCAGGTGTTTTAGTAGGGGGTTGCATCGATCAATTGATTGATCAGCAGTTTTGAAAGCTTGTAATAATATAGTATGAAGAACCTAATGGACTAAAGCAGGGAGACTAAGAAGGAGGTTCTTGCAGTGGACTAGGCCAGGAATGATTCCATGTTGGTGATCTGAATAATAACAGAGGAGGTAATGAAAGGGAGAAGTAGGGTTATGTCACTTATGTACTCTATTTTTAAAATGTAGAAGGCATGAATTACAAAAGTACTAGGGCCCTAGAGCTTGTGATGAGTTCAGACCTGTCTATTTCTTCCTCTTTTGTGAATTAACCCACCAAGGACAGCATATTATTGACCTGTGCATCTCATTATGATGCCTTTGCCATGCTAGGTACCTTGCTACTTGCTCAGATGATTTCAAGATTGATGAAAGAGGCTTCCTGTGGGTTGACAGCCCAAGGAGCATGCATCTTTGCCTCTCATTCCCAACCTCCCTCCATGTGGGCTGAACTGGACCCAATCATGTGTCTTTACTGCTTGGTCTTGTGTCTCTTCCTCTTAGTGGCTCTTCTTCTTCCAAGTAACTTGGCTGAGTCATCTATCTCTCCAACAACTGGATGACCGACCTGAAGGAAGGGGTCTGCTTGTCTGCCTTCTGGTACAGCAATGAGCAGTGCTGCTGGACTTCCAATGAGACCATGTCTGAAGACAGGGGCAGATATCCTTTGTGGCACTAATGGTTGAAACTGCTAGTTAATCAGTTGGAGATGGGTGTGTGGGAAGATCTTGGGTGGGAATCCAGCCAGTGCTGATGAACTTCATGCTCTTACCTGCACACATGTGTTTTCATCATTGGCCATGGCTAACACTAGTACCGCTTGCTGCTTGGCTTTTCTAGATGTAGTGTTCAAACTTCAGTTGGAAAATCCTTCCCCACTGTTTCATGTGCAATATATACATGTGTTTTATACATAACCTGTTTAAATCTGTGTTTGGTTTCATTTTTCTTATTGTGGATGGTTTGTTGATCATGCCAAAGAAACAGGGCTACTTTTATGTCTTCCAATTGAGGTGAAAAGATAAGTTTTCATTTGTTTTTTAATGAAAGATTTATTTAGATTTAATTCATTTACTGGATAACTTACTCGTTTAAAGTTTATAATTCAGTAGTTTTAGTACATTCACATATAGGTGGAACAATCAGCACAACCAATTCTAGAATATTTTATCACTCCAAGAAGAAATGCTATACTCATTAGTGGTCACTCTTGATTTCTCCCAAACCCTCAGCCCTAGACAACAACTGAACTACTATGTATCTGTTTAGATTTTTCATTATGGACATTTCATATAAGTTGAATCATGTAATATGTGACCTTTTTGCTGGCCTTTTCACCTAAAATAATATTTTCAAAGTTATCCATATTGTAGCATGTATTAGTACCTTTTAATGGTAGTGTAATATTCCATTTAGACCTTTTTTTCTGAGACATAATTGATTTATAATGTAATATTAGTTTCAGGTGTACAAACAGTAATTTGATATTTGCATATGTTGTGCAAAGTTCACCACAATTAATCTAGTTAAAATTCTTGTTCTTGTGAAGAAAACTTTTAAGATATCCTGTCTTAGCAACTTTCAAACATGCAATACAGAATTATTAACTATATTCACAATTCTGTACATTACATTCTAGGACTTTTACTTTATAACTAGAAGTTTATATCTTTTGATGCTTTTCATCCATTTTTGCTCCACATCCCACTCCCTGTCACTAGGAACCACAAAATTTATTTTCTGTATCTATGGGTTCAATCTATTTTCTGCATTGATGGGTTTATTTTGTTTGTCTCTAATTTTACTTTGTCCAGTGCTCTCAAGGTCCATCTATCAAAAATGGCAAGACTGAATTTTTATGACTGAAGAATATTCTCTTTGTCCATATGAGGACATTTAGCTTGTTTCCATATCTTGGCTATTATAAATACTGTTACAGTCAATATGGGAGAGAAAATACATTTTCTATCTGGTGTTTTCATTTTCTCAGGAGAAAAACTCAGGAGTGGAATTGCTAGGTCCTATGGAAGTTTAAAAAAATTTTTTTTGAGGAATATCCATATTCTTTTCCAATTTGCACCAATTTACATTCCCACCAACAGTGTAAAAGGGTTCTCTTTTCTCTGCATCCTTGCCACCCCTTGTTATTTCTCATCATTTTGGTGATGGCCATCTGACAGATGTCAGGTGATTTCTCATTGCAGTTTTGATTTGTATTTCTTTGATGGTTAGTGACGCTGAGCATCTTTTCATGTGCCTCTTGGCTGTCTGCATGTCTTCTTTGGAAAAATGTCTATTCAGATCTTCTGTCCATTTTTACTTGAATTTGTGGGGTTTTTTTTTTAGCTATTGAGTTATATTCTTTATATATTTTGGATATTTATTTGTAAAATTTTCTCTTATTCTGTAGGTTGCATTTTCATTTTGTTGATAGTTTCCTTTGCTATGGGGAAGCTTTTTATTTTGATGTAGTCCCATTTATTTATTTTTGCTTTAGTTATCTTTCCTTTTGGTGTCACATTTAAGTATCATCACTAAGATCAGTGTCAAGGAGATTTTCCCTTGTTTTCACCTAGGAATTTAATGGTTTCATGTTTTATGTTCAAGTTTTTAAAGCATTCTGAGTTCATTTTTGTGTATAGTATAAAGTTAGGGAGTTTGAGTTTTTCTTTCTTGATGCCTGTATCAATTATCACTATGAATATCTGTCTTAGAACTACTTTTGCTACATCCCTTAAGGTTTGGTATATTTTATATCAATTTCTATTTGTCTCAGGTATTTCTTATTTCTGTATTGATTTCTTCTTTAATCCACTGATTGTTCTATACCATGTTGCTTAATCTCCATGTATTTCTGAATTTTCCAATTTTTTTCAGGTAATTGATTTTGTTTTATATAACTACGGTTGGAATGGTCGTTGAAATGATTTCAATCTTCTTAAATTTATTAAGACTTGTGTTTGCGGGCCCAGCATGTGATCTGTGTTTCATGTGCAATTGAGAAGAATGTGTATATTGTTGCTTTGGGTAGTGTGGAGATTTTAACAATATTAAGTCATCTAATCTATGAAACATGGATATTTCTCCATTTTCAAATATGAACAGTGCTGCTATGAATATTTATTTGTGTACAAGATTTTGTGTGACATACATTCTTAGTTGTTTTGAGCATATACCTCAAAGTAAATAGCTGGGTCATATGGAAAGTCTTGAGGAACTGCTGGACTGGTTTACAAAGTGGCTGCAATATTTTACATTCCCAGCAGGAATGTATGAGGATCCCAACTTCTCCACATCGTTGTGAACACTTGTTATCTTTTTTGATTACAGTCATTCTAGTGTGTGTAAAATAGTATCTCACTGTGGTTGAAGTTATCATCTTTCAGCATATCTTACAAGAACAGTTAAGAGACTCTTCTTTTACCACTTCTCTCATGCAAATATCTTAGGGGATGTAGTTGTGAACCATAGACTGGGTCTTAGGTGGCACTTGGAGCTTCAGATCTTTATGAAAATCTTACCTCAGGAAAAGAAAAGAGTTAATGTCTAATTGAATCCGGTTGTTCTTTTGTTGTTGTTCACAAATGATCCATTCCTCTTTATTGCTAAGTAGTATTCTTCATCCATATGTATCACTTTTCATTCATTAATTCACTTGTTTGTGGGTATTCAGATTGTTTAGTGTTTTGGACTATTACAAATAAAGTAGCTTAAATAATCATATACAGACTTTTACATGAATACTTGCTTTCTTGGATAAATTCCTAGGAATGAAATGACTGAATCATTTAGTATATATATGTTTAACTTTATAAGAAACTGTTAGTTTTCCAAAGTCATTGTATAATTGTACATTTCCACCAGCAGTTGTGAATATTGTTTCCTCCGTATTATTGCCAACACCTGGTATAGTCAGCCTTTTTATTTCAGACATTCTAGTAGGTATCTAACGTTTTAAATTTGTATTTCTCTAATGATTAACAATGTTGAGTATCTTTTCATGTGCATATTTGCATATATATATATAAATGCATATGTGTGTATATGTATTGTGTGTGTGTATATATATTTTTCTCTCTTTGGTAAATTGTCTGTTCAAATATTTTCTTCATTTTGCATTGAAGTTTTTATCTTATTATCAAGATATAAGCATTTCTTATATATATCCTGATACAAGTCTTTTGTTGGATATAAGTTTTCAAATATTTTCCCCTAGTCTGACTAGTCTTTACTTCTCTTTATCTTTTTTTAATCTTTTTTTAAGTAACAACTTTATTGTATAAATTCTGTACAGTAAACTACACATATTTCAAATGTACAATTTGATGAATTTTCATAGAAGTATACACTTATGAAACCACCATTACACTCAAGATACATAACATTTCCATCATTTCCCAAGAGGTGCAAACTTCAGACTTCCAGTTTATTGCCAACCACTTCCCCTCTTGGTAACTGTAAGTCTGTTCTCTATGTTTGTGAGTTTGTTTGTCTTTCATAGATAAGTTCATTTGTATCCTTTTTTCTTTTTTTTTTTTAGATTCCATATATAAATGATATTATTTCATCTGTAAATAGTGACAGTTTTACTTCTTTTTCAGTTTGGTTTTCTTTTGATTTCTCTTCCTTCTCTGATTGCTATGGCTAGGACTTCCAAAACTATGTTGAATAAATGTGAGAGTGGGCATTCTTGTCTTGGTCCTATCTTAGAGGAAATGCTTTCAGCTTTTCACCATTATATATGAAGTTAGCTGTGGGTTTGTCATATATGGACTTACTATGTTGAGATGTGTTCACTCTATGCACACTTTCTGGAGACTCTTTTCTTTATCATAAATGGACATTGAATTTCATCAAATGCATTTTTTGCATCTGTTGAGATGGTCATATGGTTTTCTTCAGTTTGTTAATGTGGTGTATCACATTGATTGATTTGCAGATTTTGAAAAATCCTTGCATTCCTGAGATAAATCCCACTTGATCATGGTGTATGATCCTTTTAGTGTATTGTTGGGGTTGATTTGCTACTATTGTTCATTAAGGATTTTTGCATCTATATTAATTACTGATATTGGCTTGTTACTTTCTTTTTTTGTGATATTTTTGTCTGGTTTTGATATTAGGGTGATGGTGGCCTCCTAGAATGAATTTGGAATGTTTCTTCCTTTCCAGTTTTTTTGGAATAGTTTCAGGAGGATAAATGTTAACTTTTCTGTATGTGTTTGGTAAACACATCTGATCCTTGACTTTTGTTGGGAATTTTTAAATTACTGATTCAATTTCAAGACAGGTTATTAGTTTATTCATATTTTCTATTTCTTCTTTATTCAGCCTTGACAAATTGTACCTTTCTAACAAATTGTCCATTTCTTCTGTGTTGTCATTTCTGTTGGTATATAGTTGTTCTTAGTGGCCTCTTATGATCCCTTGCATTTCTGTGGTGTCAGTTGTAACTTCTCCTTTTTCATTTCTGATTTTATTAATTTGGGCCTTCTCCCTTGTTTTCTTGATGAGTCTGACTAAAGGTTTATCAATTTTGTTTGTCTTTTCAAAGAACTGGCTTTTAGTTTCATTGATCTTTTCTGTGGTTTTTTTAGTCTCTATTTCATTTATTTCTGCTCTAATTTTTATAATTTCTCTTCTTCTACTAACTTGGGGTTTTGTTTGTTCTTCTTTCTCCAGTTGCTTTAAATGTAAGATTAGGTTGTTTACTTGACAATTTTCTTGTTTCCTGAGGTAGGATTGTATTGCTATAAACTTCCCTCTGAGAACTACTTATGCTGTGTCCCAGAGGTTTTGGGTCATTATGGTTTTGTTTTCATTTGTCTCAAAATATGTTTTGATTTCCTCTTTGGTTTCTTCCATCATTCATTGGTTGTGTAGTAGTGTATTGTTTAGCCTCCATATGTCTGTGTTTTTTGTAGGGTTTTTTTTTTTTATTGTAGTTGATTTCTAACCTCATAGTGTTGTAGTCTGAAAAGATGATTGGTACAATTTCAGTTTTCTTAAAATCTTGAAATCTCTCACATTGTAATCTCTCTTCATTACTTCCAAAAATAAATTCTCTACTTGGATTGATGAAAGTGGGCTGGTAGACTTGGCTGGGTGCCATGTTTTATTTCTCATCTCCTACTTTTGGTATTTGGGGCTGGGGGGAAGGAGGGAGAAATATGGCCATCCAGTTTTACAACCATTTCTAAGATTTATACTTTAATTGAAAGAATTACTGTTATCATGAGTGAGACATAATTTTTAGTCTCAAAAAAGTACATTTTTAACTGGATGAAATGTGTTCTTTGTTCTGATTTCTCACCACATTTGATGTAAGTATCTGTGATTATAAAGGCAGTGATCCCTGGGAGCTTTTTTTTTTTTTTTTTTTTTTTTTTCTGTTTTCTAGGCATACATGTGGCCATATCCATGGCCTGGCTTGTAGGTGTCCTTGCTTTCTTCTGACAGGAGGGATCCAGATGGTGACATGGAGCTGAGGCCTGGAGAAATGTGGTTTCCACCCAGCAGACCAGGTCCTCAGCCTCAAAGGCCCTACATAGGCCCCACATTTGGATTGGAAAGCATTCCCCACACATCAGATAATTTGGAATAGATGGTTCCATGAATTACTATGAAGGAGATCAAGTTTTCCTGGAATGTCCCTGGAATGTCAGCTTGAATCAATATCCCCTGGAGTGAGGTGAGAAGTCCCATAAAAAGACAGGCAGGACCCCTAGGCAGGACCACTACTCTCCTGCTAGCATCATCCACCTCCCTGGCCCAGAGGCTCTATCTCATTTTTTGCCTCTGAAATGGCTAACTTACCCCTAAAAGTCTGCCGGTTCCATGAGGTCACTTCTGATTGGTTATTTCCTTCACTCCTGATTGGTTATTCTCTCCTGATTGGTCCATTTGTACAAAGCTTGTTCCTAATTAGTCAATTTTTGTTATACCTCATTTGCATATGATGTTGCAAAGTGTAAACTGGCAGCCTATAAAAGCCAGTATAAACCTACAGACAGAGTCCAGAGCTTGGAGTGTTAACTCTTATGGGCCCGCTAGTGTAATAAACCTGAGTTGTCCAACTCTCAGAGGGCTGCTGATCCAGGTTGCTGTCACAACTGAGCTGTAACACATTTTTCCACAACAGGGCGGCTTGTTGAAATGCATTTTGTGTCACGGACCCCCAGCCCCTGATTCTGCTGGTCTGGGGCTGGGCCTGAGATTCTGCATTTCTAGCGCATGCACAGGTGATGCGGCTTCTGCCAGGCCAGGGACACCTGAGAAGCAGCATCCCGAAATGCAGTTCCCGCACTTACTCGTTGGCGGTGCGGCTTCAGGTAAGCCAAGAGAGGCCGATCCACCGCAGACGAGACCACGCAAACCTCCGGGGTCTCCAAGGCAGACTTTTCTGAGGCCCCTTGCATGACCTTGAGCGCAAGTAGTGATTAAAACCCCGCGGCTGTCGCAGTGTACGTGACGGTGGGGATCTCACCTCTAGAAGGTGCGTGTAGACAGCTCCCGGAGAAGCAGCCGGGGCTGTGTCTGGGCGTCTGTGTGTACGACCGTAGCAATAGCAACAGCTGACAAAACCAGCCCCGCCTTTTTGTCGCCGGGGGAGCGGGAGGAGAGCTGCGTGATCCAGTCACAGCGCCGGCTTCCCCCGCCTGGGGCGCATGCCTCGGGTCTGTCGCCGCTCACGTGTTCCTTCTTGTTCTGCGTCTCCTTCAGGGTTCCAGTGCGTACATTCTGAATTACCTAATGTACATCCTGTGGGCGTTGCTGTTTGCGTTTTTGGCCGTCTCCTTGGTCCGGGTATTTGCACCATACGCCTGTGGCTCCGGTATTCCAGAGGTGAGTGGTGGCCGGATTTTTGTGCCGGTGATGAGAATAGCAGATACTTCTATAGCGCTTGTGTGCTAAGCACGGTTCCAAGACTTTGATATCATTGCCTCATTCAGTCCCCACAGTGAGCTTAGCCTGTGAGGTAGGTACTGCTGTTCTTTATTTGATAGCTGGGGAAACAGACGCACAGAGAGGTTAAGTAATGTACCCCAAATTACCAAATTTAGGAGCTGGTTGTTAAATACAATAGTCTAGCTTCAGTATTTAAACTCTTCTTCACTGTGCTCTGGTGCTAATCTGGTGATCAATCCTTGACTTTGTAAACCAGATATAAGTTAAGTCTATTGAATCACAGTTCAGTAACCATATGTGTAAAGGTAATATTGTAATGTTTTGTAAATACATCTTTGGTGTAATTTATAAAGGGTCAATAGCGCAGCTTTAATGCTGAGAAAATTTCCTGCTTGTTAAATTCCCTTGCCATGTTTTATCAGTGGAATGATAATAACAATCTTTAAAACACTATGTTCAGTCAGTGTATACACTGCTAAGGTACTGTGGACTGACATAAATGAACAGTTTTTATCGATTTCAGTAAGCAAGATATGAGGGAAATGACCTTATCAATCAAGGGGTGTGTCCTTTCACTAGCTTTTCTACCTTCTCTCTGTCTCTTTCTGACCTCCTCCATTTGCTGTCTTAGAACTTTATGGTTTCCCCACCCAGCTCCTGTTGAACTTGACATAGAACTTCCAATCAGAATCCTTCATTTCTTAGCTCTGGTAAGAATGCTCATTTTGGACAAAAACCTAGCTTTCAGAGAATTTCTATGAGACTTCTAGCCAACAGAAGGAAATATACTGATATGTTTCACCTGATAAAACTTAAAGAAGTGCAAGTCAGATCAGTCTGACAAATGATGGAAAATCTGTTTCTGTAGTTAACTGGCCTCCTCCAAAATAATATCAGGTAGCCACTTCTGTATGGCAAGATCATCCTGTAGTAGAGAATGTAATCTTCAGTCCTGAAATAGTATGAAATTTGTTGACTCATTCACAGCAGTAAGTACTGAGTAACAGATCTTAGTATTAGTGTTGCTTTTGGGTTTTCAGTGGAACGATGTGAATGAAGCTGGATTCTCCTGTACTTTCAGTCCTAAAAAATCTTCGCTGAACTCCCCTATGTGGGATCCCTGAAGAGTCTTAATCGTAGCCTGGCTTCCTACAATCCAGGACACCCCGTTAGCTGAAACAGGGAGCTTCAGAGGAGACACAGAAACAGGGAACAGATAGCCAAAGGTCAGTGAAACCGCAGAATCCCCCCTCCTCCAGCTGAGGCTGGGGAGAGGGAGGCGGGGGTTGACTCTGGGCCAAGGTCACGGAGGGGACTTGCTTCCTCTCCCCAGTATTAGCGTGGAGATGCCCGCGGGGTTCAGGCTCTTCTTAACAGAGCCCAGCGTCAGGCAGGCAGGTTGAGGCCAGGGTAGGGGGCTTGCAGAGTGACTACAAGAGCCAACCGCCCGCCTCTCCTGGAGCCCTGACTCAGCCACCCGCGCCAGCCTCAGACAAGCTTGCTGGAGAATGTGCTGCTGGGCCCCTCTGTCACTTCCTTGGAGTATGCGGGGGTGGGGGAGGATTCCGAAGGTGTTTGCTGTATCCGAATGTAGAGCTTCATCCGCGATACCTGGTGATGTGATGAACAAGACAAGTAGAACCGGGATATGGAGGCAAAACAAACTTGTCTAAAAATAATGTTGCATGTTGAAAGACACAAGATGAAAGATATTAAAAGTTACATTAAAAATGTCTCCTAAGCTTTTTGAACACATGTACTGGGAAGGCAGATGTGCGTGTCACTTTTAGGGAAAGGTGGATGTACTTTGAAAGCAAATCATTCAATATTTAGCATTCGCTTTTATTTACAACCAAATAATTTCAAAGTGTTCTATTTAATACTTTCCAAATACCTTACAGAGGAAAAGGCCGTTTTTTTTTTTTGTTTTGTTTTTGTTTTTGTTTTTTTGACCTAATAAGTCAAAGAAAATGAAAACTCGTGAGTGGTCTGTTTTTCTTACGTGAGAATTATTGAATTTCAAGTAATAGTAATAATATAGTTTTTTAATTTCATGTGGGCAGTGACTTATCAGACTTAACTTAAAACTTTACAAATGGTTTTCTTGAGGGGGGAGCTTGTATATCTTTACCTAACTTGGGGAACGTTAATCAGACTCCACTTTTCCCTTGCCCAGTAGTAACTATCTATATGCCATTTCAGAAGTGCTGGAATGAGGCTGTGTGCAGCTTTCATGAGATCTATTTGCGTTTGGTGTCAGGATGACCACACAATACAAGATTTTTTTAAAAAACACCACAGAAACATTGGAACTTTATTAAAAATTACATATGTGAACTCTAGAAGTTAAAATAGCATTTCTGTGTTAAACAGAAGAAATACTGATTTCTTAGCCTGTTTCTTCCCAATCGAACCTCTGGGAACTTGATTCTGGTGAGTGCTGGAGTTAAAGGCCCAACCTTAATATTGTCACATTACATCGTGACATCAACTTGGCCAATTTAAGAATTCATTATTTTTAGCTTCGTGGGTGATTCCTACTGGAGCAAAATTTACAGTGATTAATTAGGACCTTTGTCCCAAGTCATTTGTTTATCTGCCCTTTGTACAGATGCTGGAGAGGACAGCTTGAGGAGTAATGTAAAATTCTTCATTCTTTCATCCTTTTAATAGAAAGTTTTCTGATTAATACTTTAAGAACTGCAGGGTTTGAATCATGTCTTTGCACTTTCACCTATCTGTCTATTATCTGATCTGTCTATGCATTTATCATCTATCTTGTGGCAAAAAATAAAATTGTTCCAACAATTTTAAAGGATATGTAGTTCTGTACTGTTAAGTAATATTGTATTTGTAAGTATATTCACAGGCCTCCAGAATTCAATTGTCTGATACAATTGAAGATCTGTACCTATTTCTCCTCACCCTAGCCTCTACTTTCTGTCCCATTATTCTGCTTTCTGTTTCTATGAATTTGATTACTCTAAGAACCTTACATAAGTCAAGTCATACTATTTATCTTTTGGTGAATGATTTATTTCAACTAACATAATGTCCTCAAAGTTCATCCATGTTGTATCATGTGACAGGACTTTTTTTTAAAGGCTGAATAATATACCATTGTGTATATAGCACATTTTTTTTACCCCTCTAATCCAACACTGGGTATTTGGGTTGCTTTCACCTCCTCACAAAATGTTGTTATGATCATCATAACATGTGCAAATATCTGTTTGAAACGCTACATTTAATTATTTTGGATATATGTCCACAGCTAGAATTGTTGTATCATGTGGTAGTTCTATTTTCATTTTTTGAGAAACTGTCAAGTTACTTTCTATAGTGGGTGCATAATTTTGCAATTCCACCAATAGCGGATATAATGAGTATGCATTTGACTTGTCTTTCTCTGGTGGTAGGGATGTTGAGCATCTTATGTTTGTTGGTCATTTATAACTAAATTGGCAAAATGTCTTTTTAAGTTGTTTACCCATTTAATTGGCTTGTTTTTTGTTGCTGAGCTGTAGGAGGTCTTTATATACTGTGTATATTAACTTTTTAGCAGATATGGGATTTGAAAATATTTTCTCATTCTGTATATTGCTTTTCCACACTGTTGATTGTGTCCTTTGAAGAACAAAAGTTTTTAAGTTTAAAGTAACATCATTTGTCTTTTATTTTTGTTGTCTATACTTTTTGTATCATACCCAAGAGGTCATTGTGATATCCATTCACATAAAACGTTTTCTCTGTGTTTTCTTTTAGTTTGGGGTTCTATATTTAGGCCTTTAATTATTTGGAATTACTGTTTGGTGTAAAATACATTTCTAACTTCATTCTTTTGCATATAAATATCTAGATTTTCCAAAATCTTTTTGTTAAAGAGACTGTCCTTTCCCCACTGGGAATTCCTCACACTTTGTCGAAAATTATTTGACTGTATGTATTAAAGTTTATTTCTGGACTTGTATTCTATTCTGTTGGTGTATATGTCTGATTTTATGCCAGTACCACACTATTTTGATACCTGTAGCTTTGTAACAAATTTAGATGTTAGGAAGTGTGAGGACCTCCAAATCAGTCTTGTTTCAAAATTGTTTTGATTATTCATGGTTCCTTGAAATCCCATATGAATTTTATGATCAGTTCTTTCTCTGAAAAAAAATTCCATTGGGATTTTGATAGGGATCACATTGAATTTCTATCAAGGCAATATTCAGGGATATTGGTGTATAGTGTGCTTTCTTGTTTTATCTTTGTCCAGCTTTAGGATCATGGTGATATTGGCCTTTTAGAATTAGTTAGTTACCCCTTCATTGGGGGTGAGGGTAGAGCAAATATTGAGGAGAATTGGTGTTAATTATTCTTTAAATAGTCAGTAGAATTCACCAATGAAGCCACCTGGTCCTGTGCTTTTATTGTTGTTGTTGTTGTTGGGAGGTTTTTAATTACTGATTCATTCTCCTTGCTAGTTTGATCTGTTCAGATGTTTTCCCTTTATTATTCAGCTCTAGTAGGTTGTATATTCCTAGTAACTCTTTTTTTTTTTTTCCCAAGTGATCTGATTCGTTGGTATACAATCATTTGTAGTTTTTTCTCATATTCCTTTTTATTTCTGTACCATTCATCATAATGCTTTGCCTTTTATTTCCAAATTTAGTTATTTGAATCTTCTCTATTTTTTAAGGTAATCTATCTTAGTTTTTGTCTATTTTTGTTGATTGTTTCAAAAAACAACTCACTTTTATTGATTTTTTTGACTGTCTTTCTGTCTTTTATTTCACTAATATCTGCCATAATGAGTTATTTCCTTCATCTAGCTTTGGGTTTAGTTTGTCCTTTTTCCAATTCTTTCATATGTAACATTAGGTTGTTGATATTTCTTTCTTTTTTAAATTTTTAATTGAAGTATAGTTAGTTTACAACGTTGTGTCAATTTCTGGTATACAGCATAATGTTTCAATCATATACATATATATATATATATATATATATTCCTTTTCATATGGATCAATGAAACAGAATAGAGAGCCCAGAAATAAAACCAGAGATCCATATGCCTGTTTTTGTGCCAGCACTATGCTGTTTTCATTACTGGTGGGTCTGTAATATTGTCTGAAGTCTGGGAGGGTTATTCCTCCAGCTTCATTTTTTTTTCTTCAATGTTGCTTTGGTAATTCTGAGTTTTTTTGTGATTCCATATAAATTTTAGGATTATTTGTTCTAGTTCTGTGGAAAATGTCCTGGGTAATTTGATAGGGATTGCATTAAATCTGTAGATTGCCTTAGGCAGTATGGCTATTTTAACAGTATTGATTCTTCTTGATTCAGTTTTGGTGGACTGTATGTTTCTAGAAACTTGTCCATTTCTTCTAGGTTGTTTAATTTGTTTCCATGTAGTTGTTCACATTATTGTCTTTTTTTTTTGTATTTCTGTAGTGTTGGTGTCATTTCTCCAATTTCCTTTTTTATTTTGTTTATATGTGTCATTTCCCTTTTCTTGGTGAAACTTGCCAAAGGTTTGTCAATTTTGCTTACTTTTTTAAAAAGCCAGCACTTGGTTTGATTGATTGATTGTTTATGTATGTATGTATGTATGTATGTATGTATGTATGTATGTATGTATTTATTTATTTAGTGTAGGCACTGGAGATTGAATCCAGGACCTCATGCATGCTAAGTATGCAGTCTACCACTGAGCTATACCCTCCCTTCCTTGACTGATATTTTTCTACTTTTTTTTTTAATCTCTATTTTATTTATTTCTTCCTTGATCTTTATTATTTCTCTCCTTTGTTGACTCTTGGTTTTGTTTATTCTTCTTTTTCTAATTCTTTTAAGAGGTAAATTAGGTTGTTTATTTGAGGCTATTTTTGTTTTTTAAGGAAAGCCTGTATCTCTATGAACTTCCCTCTTAGGACTGCTTTTCCTTCATCCCATGTATTTTGTGTGGTTGTGTTTTTACTGTCCTTTGTCTCAAGGAATTGTTTAATTTCTTCTTTGATTTAATCATTGACCTATTCATTTTCTAGTAGCATATTGTTTAATCTCCATGCACTCATTTTTTCCTCTTTGTTTTTCTGTGATTGATTCCTAGTTTCATGGCATTTTGTTCAGAAAAGATGCTTGAAATAATTTCTATCCTCTTAATATTTTTTAAGGCTACTTTATGTCCAAGGATGTGATCTATTCTGGAGAATGTTCCTTGAACACTTGAAAATAATGTTTATTTTGTTTTGGGGGTATGTAATGTCCTAAAATTATCAACTAGTTCCAACTATTTAATTGTGTCATTTAGTTTCTTTGGTGCCTTATTGATTTTCTGTCTGAGGGTGTTAAAAATCTTCTATTATTATTGTGTTTCCAAAGTCTCTCCCTTTATGTCTGTTAGTATTTGTTTTATATATTTTTCTACTCCTATTGGATTTATATGTTAACAAGTGTAATATCCTCATCTTGTATTGCTCCTTTAATCATTACATAGTGTCCTTCTCCATCTTTCTTTATGGACTTTGTTTTAAAGTCCATTTTGTTTGACATGAGTATCGTTTTTCCATCCTCTCATTTTCCATCTCCACATGTCTCCTTCACCCTAAAGTAGGTCTCTTGTAGGCAACATACTGTAGACTCTTGTTTTATTATCCAGGTTGCTACTCTGTGTTTTTTAATTGGAGCACTTAGCCCAGGAAATTTATGGAAATTATTGATAGATGTATGTTTATTGCCATTTTAAACTTAGTTTTCCAGTTGATTTGGTATTCTTCTTTGTTCCTTTCTTTTTATTAATTAATTATTTTTTGTGGTTTGATTAATTTGCTTTTGTATTAGCTTAGTTTCTTTTTGTTTTTTGTAACTCTTCTGTATGTTTTTGTTTTCAGTTACCCTGTTTTTTAAGTATATTAACCCATTGCTATATCTGTTTGCTTTAGCATATAGGCTCAAAAATATCCTAAGAAGAATGAAAATCCACATTTTCCTCCTCCTCTCTCTCACATTTTATGATTTTGCTGTCCACTTTTACATCTTCATGTTTATTCTCTTGCAACTCATTGTAGTTATTGTATTTCCAATTATGATTTTCTCATATCTATAGCTTCCTGCTTCTTTTCTATTTAGAGAAGACCTTTCAATATTTCTTAAGGATAAGTTTAGTATTGCTGAACTCTGTTAGTTTTTTCTTGGGTCCTTTGTAATGTCCTAAAATGTCTGTGAAATTCTTTATCTCTCCTTCTATTATAAAGGATAGTCTTGCTGGATAGAGTATCCAAGTTTGCAGCTTTTTCTCTTTCAGGACTTTGAATATAGCTTGCCACTCTTTCCTGGCCATTACTGTTTGTGTAGAGAAATCATCTGAAAACCTTACAGGGGTCCCATTGTAACTAACTCTTTATTTTTATCTTGCTGCCTTTAGAATTATTTTTTTATTTTTAACTTTGGATATTTTGATTCCTATTATCCTGTCTTCTAAGTCACTTATTTTCTCCTCTGTATTATCACGTTTGCTTTTGACTATCTTTAGCTCAGCTTTTATCTCAGAGTTTTCTGATTTAATTGTCTCCTCTATATAGTTTTCATATCCTTTTTATAGAATTCTGTATTTCTATTAATAAATTCTCTTAATTTCTTCAGTGCTCTTATAACCTCCTTTTTGAAGTCAAGATCTGGTAGACTGTTGAGGTCTATTTCATTGTTCTTTCAGGGGCTTTCTCTTGTTCTTTTCATTGGGAGTTGTTTCTCTGCTTCTTTGTTTTACTTATATTTCACTGACTGCATGAATTTAGGAAGACAGTTATTAATTATGGTCTTGAATGCCTTTTATTTAAGTTGGAGCATCTCTGTGTAGATTGTGTGTGTCTAATAATTTTCCTGTGAGGGCCGTTTATAGTATGGATGGCTGTTACATCTTTCCTCCATGTGTGCTATCTGTTGTCCCAATATTTGGGGCTGTGATTGATGTTGTGCTGATCATAGTATTCCCTGGTTACTTAAACAGGGCCTCCTGTTTTCTGTGTGGTTGTCATAGCCCCAGCAGGTGCTGGATGTGCTCCCCTGTTGTTGGAATAAAGACTTCCAGACCTGTTTCTGAGCTGTGGTGTAGGGTATATGGGATTGGAGAGCTTCTGCTGGAAAAGTATCCACTGAGTATCAGATTTTATTTTTATCTCTTTTTCTGACATTCCTTCATTTTTTTCTGTGTATATTCTGTAGATACTTTCTTTTGGCTACCATTTCAGTATTATACTATATCTTAATGGTATAACATTCTAGTTAATATTGATAAGAACTTAAATTGTATACACAAATTCTATTTTTTATAGCTCTACCCCCAATTTTAGTATTGAAATAATAAGTTGCATCTTTATATATTGTGCACACATTAACATAGGTTTATGATTATTTTTAAAGTCTGTGTATTTTAAATTTTATACAAAAACTAAAAGTAAAATTATGCACCAAACTACTATAACATAGATTACTATCCTTGTCAATATGTTTCCCTTCACTGGAAGACTTTATATTTTTGTATGGCTTTATACTATGTGTAGCATTCTTTTGTTTCATCTTGAAGAACTTCTTTTAGCTTTTTTGTAGGGACTGTTAATGGCACCAAGAAAATCTTACTGTCTCCTTAATTTTTGAAGGACTGCTTTTCCAGATTGAATCTTTTTTTTTCTTTTAGTACTTTGAATGTATTATCTAACTATCTTTTGTCCTGAAAAGTTTCTCCTGAATGTCTCATCATATTACAGAAGCTCCCTTGTAATGATAAGTTGGTTTTCTCTTGCTACTTTCAAAATTCTGTCTTAAATTTTTGACAGTTTGATGATGTATCTTGGTGTAAGTCTCTTACTTCATGCCAGTTGGAGTTAATGATTCCCTTAAATTTGTATGCCTATTTTTTCCCCCTCAGATTTGGAAAATTTGGGGTCATTATTTCTCTTTCGTCTCCTTCTGGGACTCCTATAATGTGTACATTGGTCTGCTTGATAGTATTTGATAAGTCCCTGATAATCTGTTCATTTTTCTTTATTCATTTTCCTTTTGCTCTTCAGACTTGATGACTTAAAATGACTTGCATTCATACTTAGTGAGTTTTATTTTGGTTGGATCAAGTCTGCTGTTGAATACCACTAGTGAATTTAATATTTAGTTGTTTTTTGGCTTTATAGTTATGCTTCTTTTTCATTTTGTCCATGAATTTTTTTGGGGTGGAATTATCTTAAATTTTTTTTCTGTCAGATCTTGAGTATCCTTAAGACAGTTCTTTTAAATTATTTGTTAGGCAGTGTACAGATCTGTGGGTTTATAGGGCTGATTTCTGGAGATTTTTTCTCCTTTATTGGGCCATACTTTCCTGTTTCTGGTATGTCTTATGATCTTTAATTGAGATCTGGGCATTTTAAAAAACAATGATCCCTCCCAGACTTTATGGACTTATTTCATACCAGGGAGGCCTTTAGCAGTTAGCCCATCTAGGAACCCTGAGGTTCTAGGAACTCTCAAAACTTTTCTGGAATGTATCTTCTCTGTGCCTTTGGGTATGTTTACGATAGCTCTAACATGCTTCAGTGCTTCTGGTTTTATTGACTTTCGAGCTATGCTGCTGATATCATTAGTGTTCTGAGTTATGCAGTACAGAAACATGTCCCTTGGGTAGCTCCCAGACTAGTCAGAATGTTGAATGCATTACTTACTTTTTAATTTCCACCCTATGGGAGAAGCCTTGGTATGGGCATGCTAAGCAGGAAAAGAAGAAAGACATGAACTGGTGCACAAAATCTCGTAAAATTTTTCTATGTCTTTTGCTGGAATTGCATCTTGTTTTCACATTTGTCTAGGTGCTTTTGCACTAGTCTCTAGAGTGTTTGCAGAGCACAATTAATCTCTAGAGTGCTTAGAGAGATATTCTGACTTGTATAATGTTGTTAACAAAGTGTCTCTGTGGGAGATATCTTAGTGTTTCCTAGTTTGCCATCTCAGTGACGTCAGAGGATATTTTGAAAAACTTTATACCTCACAGAAAATTTGGAGAAAAAGTAGCTCAAAAAATGACCACATAAACTTGACCTAGAAGAGCTGGTATTTAATAAGGGCCCTTAGAGTTATTTGTCCCTTCTGTTTATTGGTGGGAGTCTGTTTATTGGATATGACTGACTGTGCAGAGGGGAGAATAAGTGCAAATGTTCTGAAAGTGGAAAGAGCCTGGACCATTAAGGGCTTAGTCAGGGGTGAGTGGCTGCAGGTATCATGGTGATCAGTGGCGCTTGCAAGTGGGGATTTGAGGTTGACTTTCCTTTGAGGGGAGGGTGGACACAGGCAGATGATTTAGGGTTTTATATGGCAAAAAAAAAAAAAATTCCTCTGGAATTTGGAGAAGTTTCATGACTTTAATTCTGTTGTATACACACCATTCTGAGTATGGGATAGCAAGACTGGAAGCTGATGGTGGGGAAGGTGTTGCAAATAAGGGAGTGATGATAGGGGCTTGAGCTGTAGAAATTCTTGAATTCTAGGTATATTTCCAAGATAAAATCAATAGAACTTGCTGGTAGACTGGATATAAAACTATATAAGCAGGTTGCCATTTGTTGAGATGTGCTAGATTAGGCAAGGAGCTCAGTTTTGGAAAGGCTGTGTTAAAGGTATCTACGAAATATCCAAGTCCGCAGTTCAGGAAATTCATTAAGGTTGGGGACACAAAGAAAGTCATTGTCATATCGATGGCATTTAAAGCCATAGATGGAAACTTCTGTAAGCAAATGATATACTAAGATCAAGTAGAAGAAACATGCAATACAAATTTTAAAACTGAGTTTTCAGGGAGACACACAAACAGAATTTCCTTATTGAGTGTTCAGGAAACCATAGCAAAGTTGATAGGAATGTGCTTGAATTCCAGCTCCATTTCATCATGTCTTTGTGACGTTGTTAAAGATATTGAACCTCTTTGAGCCTGCATTTTCCTATCTTTGTAGAGTGAACTATTTAATGTTCTAATCCCAGTAACTTGACTGAGAATTGAATGAGATAACGACTGTAAAGTGCCTGGAATGTAGAATGACCATAAAAATGGTAGATATTATCATGTGCCATTGTGAAGTCCCCCCAGTATCTTTAACTGGAATTTAATTTAATGTTGTTAAAGGGCATAATAACTTTAATTTAAAAATAAGGCCCCCAAATATAAATACAGATTGGGCTTACCAATTGCGTTTCTTTCTAGCTTCTCTTAAATCATGAAAAGAAAACAACAACCAGTCCTCTTAAGGGATATGAGAAAAGAAAAAAAAAAACCTTTTCGTTGACTCGAAATTGATGGGAAATTATTGAATAAAAAACAATTTGGTAGAAAATTTCATTTCAGTAGCTTTGTATTGTTTTGGAAAGCAGAAGAGCATAAATATATATATGGGTACCAAATATTTATTAGGCTAAAATTTAGCACAAGAAGTCATGAAACACAAGAATGTGTCTGTAACTTACCTATTTTGAAACAATGTAAAACTACACTTCAAAAAATATAAAAATGTCTTAAGCATGGTGCTAAGGTAGAAATTTCTAGTTAGTAAAACTCAGGGGAAAAAACAACCTTTTGTGATCCTGTATGTTTCCCTTTACCATGATTCAGTTAAGAAGGTTTGGGAGGGCAATCAAAATGCCTTACAAATAAATATCAAAGTTGTACATATTTCTTCCTAAGCTCTCATAGGGCCACCAAACCACTGAATAGCTATCAAAATTAGTTTAACTTTCTTCTATTAGGTAGATAATATGATGAGATCCTTTAAAAACTGAAAAAGCAGACATAATTGTATTGGTGGAGTAAGTGGAACTTGTTAAAATGGTTTTCTGTTTTCTAGTTTTCTCTAACAGTTAACATTGTACCTGAATTTTATCTGTTTTTGTTTTAATACTAAACAGGCATTACAGCCTACTTTATACAAAAATGTACCTTTTCTTTGAGGAAGATATGACATTCATATAGCACTTTGTTTACAAAGAGATTTTAATATATTCTTATGTTTATTCCTCTTGACAGTAAGATAAAAATTTTACCTATTATTCAGAAAAATATTCTGAAGATAAGTGAGGATAAAGCAAGTAGAATCATTAGTAGAGTTTTTTACAAGATTCTAACAACCATTACTAACTTTTTAATGTTCCGGTTTAATTGATCTTGAGTGGGGTCTGATACATATTTTATAAGGTGTTGCTAAGTGATTTTTAATGCTGTCAAGATTGAAAACCTCTGGGTTACAAGGACTTGGCCAACTTGATATAGCTTGAGTTGTTCTTGATGGAATTCAAACATATGTCATTTTTGTGATGTCAATTTTGTGTAATATGTAGCTCACCTTAGCTCAGATTCAGCTCATTGGTGTAACAAGAGTTTCTCCAAGTGTAACCCCTTGACTGGTAGAATAAACATCATCTGGCAATTTGTTACAAAAGCAAGTTTCTGCTCATTGTGAATATAGTGAGTCAAAAGTTCCAGAGTTGGGCCCACCTGTGTGTCTTTTAACAAATATCCAGGTAAATGTGGTTGCATCTCAAGTTTGAGAACTACGGGCCTTAAGTAATTGGAAAGAGTACATATGAAGTGTCGATAGAGGAAAGTTTCCTAGAACACAGGAACACATACACACACACACACACACACACACACACACACACACACACACACACACACACACACACATATACATCTTCTATATCAATCATCTGTCAGTGGCACTTAGGTTGCTTCCCTATATTGACTATTGTGAATAATACTGCAATGAGCATGGGTACATGTATCTTTTCTAAAACTTTTTTGGGCGTGATAATTATATCCCATACAGATACGATTCATCCATTTAAAGTGTGAAATTTATTGGTTTTAGAATTTTCACAGAATTTCACAATTATTGCCATAGTCAAAAAGAAATATCAGACCACTTAGTTGTCACTTACCCAATGTCTGCATTTCATCCAAGCTGAGATAAACAGTAGTATATTTTCTCTCTGTATATATTTGCCTATTCTGTACGTTCCGTATAAATGTAATCATATGATATGTAGTCTTTGTGACTGGTTTCTTTCAATTCGTGTGTTCTCAATTACTTTTCCAGATTTATTCACATTGTAGTGTGTACCTTATTTCTTTTTGCTGTTGGGTATTATTCCATTGATGTAGCACAGTCTGCTCATCCTCTTATAGTTTGGTGGACATTTGTGTTGTTTCCACTTTTTGGGTATTATGAATAATGCTGCTATGGACATTTGGATACAAATTTTTGTGTAGACATCTGTTTCATTCACTTAGGAGTAGAACTGCTATTTCATGTGGTAACTCTATAAGGTTGAGGACTTGGCCAACTATTGTCTATAGTGACTGAAGAATAGTTAAATTCCTGCTGACAGTATACAAGGGTTTCAGTTTCCCCATGTTCTAATCAATAATATTGTTAGTATATGACTTTTTAAACTGCAATCATCCTTGTAGGTGTGGAGTAATGAAGTGGATTTGCACTGTGACTTGGGTTTGTATGACCCACATGGCTTCCACATGTATCTTGACAATAAATTTTTTTCTTTCTTTAGGCAGGTGGATGTTTTGCTGCGTGTTTGCATTTGAATAGATGAGGAGAATACAGTTGTGTCTGGAGCCCTTCTCTCCACATCCATAGGGTATCTTCTATGAGATGGACTTCTCTTTAAATGGCCATTTTAAACTATCACCTGACCCACAAGAAATATAAAGATAAAAAGTAATTTGCTTTTAAAAGTCAGTTACAGATGTTGTTATCCTAAATTATAAAAGTTTCCAAGGTCACAGGTGTTTTTATGAAGATAATTTATGCCAAGCCTGTTGCACAAAAGGAAGTATGTATTTTCCACCTTTCCTATCTCCTCAAGAATGGATGGATAACAGAACCAAATCATAGGAAATGTATATTTAAAGTTACAGTCCTTATTTTGAGATAGTTGTAGATTAATACGCAGTTGCAAGAAGTAAAACCAAGAGATCACGTTTAGCATAGGAGAAAATAAAGATTTACTTAGGGATTGGAAAATAACTTTGAAAGTATACCAAGAGTTCAAACTATTTCTCCTGCCAGAACATCCTTGCTTTCCCCAGGATGAGGTCCATATGACCCAACAATCAAATAAGCTGCTTCTAGCGAATTGTTACTTATTTACAGCAGCTATTCACCTTTGCTGATTTATTTTGGCTTAAAATGGAAAAACCTAGTAACACTGCCACCTCTCTTCCTTCCCATACTTGTTCTTTTGGAAAAAAATAATTTTAATTTATTATTATTATTATTATTAGAATATACTTAATTTACAATATTGTGTTTGTTTCAGGTATACAACATTAGAGATAATTGCATTTAAAGTTATGACAAGATAATAGCCATAATTCGCTATGCTATACAATATATCTCTGTAGCTGATTTATTTTATACATAGCAGTTTGTACTTATTAATCTATATCCCTACCTTCCTCTTCTCTTTTCTTCTCTTCCCTGGAGCCACTAGCTTGTTCTTTATATCCATGAGTCCGCTTCTGTTTTGTTATATACATTTGTTGTATTTTTTAGATTCCACATATGAGTGATGTTATAGTATTTGCATTTCTCTGCCTGACTTATTTTGCTAAGCATAATACTCTCTAGTTCCACCCACATTTTTGAAAATGGTAGAATTTCATTTTTTAATGACTGATATGTATATCTCTCATATTCCTTGTCCATTTATTGATGGGTGCTTAGCTTGCTTCCATCTCTTGGCTACTGTGAACATTTGGGTACATACATCTTTTTGAATTACTATTTTAATTTTCTTTGGAAAAATACCTGGAAATGTAATTTCTACATTGTATAGTATTCTATTTTTAATTTCTTGAGGAACCTCCATAGTGTTTTCCATAACAGCTGCACCAATTTACATTCCCATCAACAGTGCATAAGGCTTCTCTTTTCTCCACACTCTCACCAGTATTGGTTTTTTTGTTTTCTTTTTAATAATAGTCATTCTGACAATGTGAGGTGATATCTCATGGTGTTTTTCATTTGCATTTCCCAGGTGATTAGTGATGTGGAGCATCTTTTCATGTGCTTGTTGTCCATCAGTACTTGTTCTTTAGAAAAATGTCTGTTCAGGTCCTATACATATTTTTAAATTCATTTTTTGAATATTGAGTTGTATGAGCTGTTTACATATTTTGTATAATAACCCATATAATATATAGTGTTTCTAAAAATCCTATCCCACTCAGCAAATGGCCTTTTTATTTTGTTTTCCTTCACTGTACAGGGGTTTTTAGTTTGATGTGGTTCCATTTGTTTAGTTTTGCTTTTGTTTACCTTGCCTGAGTAGACACATTAAAAAAAAATATATTGCTAAACTCAGTGTCAAAGAGTGTTCAACTTATGTTTTTTTCTAGAAGCTTTCATTCCTTACCTTTAAATATTTTATCAATTTTGAGTTTATTTTATATGCAGTGTAATAGTACAGTGTGATGCTTTTGTACATAGATGTCCAGTTATCCCAACACCACTTTTTGAATTTGTTGTCTTTTTCCCATTGTATATTCTTGATACCTTTGTCATAGATTAATTGACCATGCAATGTAGGTTCACTTCTTGATTCTTTATTCTATTCCACGATCTCTGTGTCTTAGTGTCAGTGCCATACTGGTTTCTTTACTGTTTGGAGAGTAGTTTGAAATCAGAGAACATGGTGCCTCCAGCTTTGCTCTTTTTCAAGATTATTTTTGGTATTCAGAATGTTTTGTATTTCCATTCAAAGTTTAGAATTATTTTTCTATTTCTGCAAAAATTGTCTTTGGTGTTTTGATAGAGATTGTACTGTGTATTGCCTTGGGTAGCATGGTCATTTTAACAATATTAATTCTTCCAATATATGAGCACAGTATATATTTCCATTTGTTTGGGTCATCTTCAGTTTCTTTCATCCATACCTTACAGTTTTCCAAAAACAGGGCTTTTCACTTTTTAGTTAGATTTATTCCTAGGTGTTTTATTCTTTTTGATTCACTTGTAAGTGGCTTTTTAAAAAAAATTTCTCTTTCTGATAACTTCTTAATGTATAAAAATGCAGCTGATTTTTGTATATTAATTTTTATCCTGGGTTTCCTGAATTCATTTGTTATTTTGATGGTATGTTTAAGATTTTCCATATAGAATTATGTTATCTTTAAATAGGGAGTTTTACCTCTTCCTTTCCAATTTGGATTTCTCTATTTTTGTTTTATTTTGAAACAAAACTTTGCTTGATTTCTGTGTGTCAGACTTCAAACTACATTGAATATAGACTGGGCATTCTTGTCTTGTTCATGATCTTATAGGCAATGCCTCCCACTTTTTGACATTGAGTATGATGTTGGCTCTAGGTTTGTCTTATATGGAATATATTATGTTGAGATATGTTCCCTCAATGTGAACTTTGCTGAGAGTTTTATCATAAATGCATGTTGAATTTTGTCTCTACTGAGATAATCATATGATTTTTATTTTTCAGTTTGTTAATTTGGTGTATCACATTGACTGTTTTATCAGTATAGAACCATCCTTTCACCCTTAGCTTGAATCCTTCTTAATAATGGTACATGATCTTTTTAATGTATTATTGAATTTCATTTGCTACTATTCTATTGAAGATTTTTGAATCTATGTTCATCATTGGTATTAGCCTGTAATTTTCTTTTGTATTGTCCTTGTCTAGTTTTAGTGTTAGGATGATGCTGGCATTCTGAAATGACTTATAAGCATTCCAACCAGTTCAATTTTTTGGAATAGATGGAGTTAGATAGATTTTAATTTTTCTTTAAATTTTTGGTGGGATTCTCCTGTGTAGTTGTTTGCTTTAGGACTTTTATAGTTGGGGAGACATTAAATTTCTGATTCAGTTTCATTATTGGTAATTCGTATATTCATATTTTAATTTACTTCTCGTTCAGTCTTGGGAGATAGTACATTTCTAGGGATTTACCTGGGTTTTCTAGGTTGTCCATTTTTGCAGATGTAAAATTATTCATCATAATCTCTTATAAGCATTTGTATTTCTATTATGTGAATTGTAGCATCTCCTTATTCATTTCTGAGTTTATTTGAGTCTTTTCTCTTTTTCTTCTTGTAGAGTCTGGCTGATGGTTTATTGATTTTCTTTTTTCTTTTTATTTAATTGTTTCAAAGGCCAGCTCCGAGTGTCACTGATCTTTTCTCTTTTTGTCTTAGTTTCTATTTTATTTATTTCTGTTCTGATTTTTATTATTTCCTTTTTTTTTTGTAGTAACTTTGGTTTTATTGGTTCTTCTTTTTCTTGTTTTTTTAGGTGTTCCTTTAATTTTTTTCTATTTTGTCTTTTTTAATATAGACTATATCACTTTAAATTTTCTTTTGTCTTAGAACTGTTTTTGCTGCATTTCCTAGGTTTTGGGACATTGTGTTTCAGTTTTCACTTGTCTCCAGGTATTTTTTAAAATTTCCTCTTTGATTTCTTTCTGACCCAGTGTTAACTAATGTATTGTTTAGCCTTCACATGCTTGTGTTGTTTGCAATTTTTTCCCTTGCACTTGATTTCTAGTCTTTATACAGTTGTGGTTGGAAATTGCCTGATACGATTTCAGTCCTCTTAAATTTACCAAGACTTGTCTTGTGCTTTACCATGTCATTCATCTTGGGGAATATTTCATGTGTACTTGAAAAGAATGTGTGTTGTACTGTTTTTGAATGTAATGTTCTATGTAATATCTACCAAGCCTCTCTTATCTACTATATTATTCAAGGCCAGTGTTGATTATTGATTTTCTGTCTGGGTGATCTATCCATTGATATTAGTGTGGTATTAAAGTTGCCTACTATTACTTAATTGTCTGTTTCTCCCTATATTTCTTTTAATACTTGCTATATATATTTAGGTGCTCCTGTGTTGGGTGAATAAATCTTACGTTTTCTTGTTGGATTGACTTATTTATTATTATGTAATACTTTTCTTTTTCTTTTTCTCAGTCTTTTTTAATAGTTTTTTATCTGATATGAATATTGCTATGCCAGATTTCCTTTCATTTCCATTTACATGGATTATCTTTTTCCATTCCTTCACTATAAACTTTCACTCTGTGAATTTTTAGCTCTGAAGTTAAGTTTCCTTCAGGCAGTGTATATACTATTTTTTTCCTTAAATCCATGTAGCCATCCTATGTTTTTTGATTGGAATATTTAAGTCCACTTACATTTAAAGTAATTATTGATAGGTATGTACATATTGTCATTTTGTTTGTTTCCTGGTTATTTTTGTAGTTCTTCTGTCTTGTTTTCTTCTCTTAGTTACTTCTAGTGTGGTTTGTGGATTCCTTCAGTTTTACATTTAGATTCCTTTATCTATTTTTTCTGTCTTCATTATAGGTTTTTGATTACAAAAAGGTTGAGGTTCATATATATCAAGCTGAATATATAGTTGTCTATTTTTTAATTTTATTTTTAACATTTTTTATTGATATATAATCATTTTACAATGTTGTGTCAAATTCCAGTGTAGAGCACAATTTTTCAGTTATACGTGAACATATATATATATACTCATTGTCACATTCTTTTTCTCTGTGAGCGACCGTAAGATCTTGTGTATATTTCCCTGTGCTTTACAGTATAGTCTTGTTTACCTATTCTACAATTTTTATAGTTGTCTATTTTAAACTGTTAGTGACTTAAGTCCAAAAACGTGAGAAAAGCACTGCATTTTTACTTCCTCCATGTTCTATGTTTTTGATGTCATATTTACGTTTCTTTATTTTGTGCATTCCTTAATTACTTACTGTTTTTGGAGCTGATTGTCTTACTTTTGTCTCTTAATTCTCATACTAGCTTTTAATGTGGCTGATCACTGCCCTACATATTTGCCTTTATCAGTGCATTTTAAAAATATATTTTCTAATTTCTAATTGTGAGATTTTATTTTTCACTTGAAGAAGACCCTCTAACATTTCTTGTAAGTCTGGTTTCTCTGTAAAATTCTTTATCGCTCCTTCAAATCTGAATGACAGTCTCCCTGGGTATTCTTGTTTATAGATATTTTTCTCTTACCACTTTAAATATGTCACGCTACCCTCTTCTGGCCTGCAGAGTTTCTGCTGAAAAGCCATCTGAATGTCGTATAGAGTTTACTTGTATATAAACAGTTGCTTTTCCCTTGCTTCTTAAATATTCTCTCTGTCTTTAATTTTCACCATTTTAATTTCAGTGTTTCTTGGTGTGGACCTCTTTGGGTTAATCTTGTTTGGTACTCCGTGCTCTCTGGACTTGGGTTTCCTTTCCCTCGTTAGGGAAGTTTTTAGATATTATTTCTTTAAGTATGTTTTATGTCCTTTTCCCTCTTCTTTCCCCTCTGGGACCCTAGTAATATGAATGTTAATATGCTTGATGTTGGTTTAGAGGCACCTTAAACTGTCTTCATTTAAATTTTTTTGTTTTTACTTTTTTCTCTTCAGCTGTGCTGATTTCCATTATTCTGTCTTCCAGATTACTGATTCATTCCTCTGTATCATCTAGTCTACTGTTGATTTTTTTCTAATGCATTTTTATTTTAATTATTCTGTTGGTTCTTCTTTATGTTGTTTACATTTTCTAAATTTTGTTAAACTTCTCCCTGTGTTCATTCACTTTTTTCTTTGAGTTCATTGAGCAGCTTTATGATCATTTCCTTGAACTGTTTATTGGATAGATTGCTTATCTCCACTTTGCTTAGATTTTCTTCTGGGGTTTTATCTTGTTTGGCTGTTTAGAATATATTCCTTGTCACCTCAATTTGCCTAACTCTCTATGTTTACATTTTGTGATGTATAATTTAGTTATATTTTCTGGTCTTGAAGATGTCATGCAGGAAATATTATATAAGGTCCAGAAGCACTCTCTTCTTGTCACCAGAGATATATGCTCAGTGATGCCCAATGGGTGGACTAAATGGACTCTTCTTTGTTGGTGGGGCCAACTACTGTGTAAATGCTGATAGGCAAGATAGGACCCAGACCCAGTTGGCTACCAGGCACTGCCGTGTGTAGAGGCTGCTGGTCACTAGCGGGCAAGGATGAGTTCTAGTAGAGCTGGCTGTGTGGTCTTGGCATTCCTGAAGTTTGCCCCACTGTTCAGCAGGAGTGGATATTGCCAAAGCTGCTTACATGACTTAGAGGATTTCAGGGATGTTGCCAGCCTACTGATGGGCAGGACTAGATCCTGAGACTGCTGGCTGTGGGGCCTTGGAGAGTCCTGGACTTGCTGCTAATGCACTGGTTTGTGTGGATATTTCCTGGAATGGCTGGCTGCATGCCCTAGGGTGTACTGGGTTTCATCCAAGTTCACTAGTGGGTGATGTCAGGTCTTGGTGCAGCTTTCTGGAGATTCTGGGGAAGTCCAGAATGTCAGTCCACTAGTGGGTGGGGTCAGGGCTTTGTAAGTCCTAGAGCTTGCTGTGGGCCACTGATTTGTAGGGCTGATGCAGGAAACTAGCTGTTTACCCTGGGGGATCTTGGGACTTGTGTCGAAAAGTTGGTGGGTAGGGCCTAGAGGGAGGATTTCTAAATGTTGCTTGCCAGTACCTGTGTCATCATTGTAAAACATGTTTCCAAAAATTGCTGCCATCAGTGTCTGTTCCTAGGAGGAGTCCTAGTAGCTTCCTGCATCTCTGAGAGATTCTCTAAGACCGACAAGCATTATCTGACCCCAAATCCTTTCAAACAAATGTTTCTGCAGTGGATCTTGGAATGTATGAAATTTTGCATATGTGCTTTAAGAGTGGAATCTTTATTTTCTATAGCTCTCCCATATTTAAGCCCTGCTAGCCTTCAAAGACAATGTTCTGAGAATTCATGTTTCTGGTGCAGGACCCCCAGCCTGGGATGCCCAATGTGAGGCCAGTACCTCTGGATTCTTGTAAAGAAACACTGCAGTTGTGACTATCCTCCCATTTATGGGTCACTAACCAAAGCATGTGAGTCTTGACTAAACTTTATCTCTGCTCTTCCTACCTGTCTCATTGTGGCTTCTTCTTTACATCTACAGTTGAAAATCTTTTCTACTAGTTTTCAACATCAATCACATTGATAGTTTCTCTATAAATAGCTATAAATTTGGTGTGCTTGTTGGGGGAAGTAAGTTCAGTGTCTCACTGTGCCACAATTTTACTAGTCTCTGGTGCGTTCACTTTTAAAAGCCGCCTGGCAGTTCCTTAAAGGGTTCTCATTTTAGCCAGAAATTTTACTCCTAGTTATACCCCAAGAAAAAATGAAAACATATGTCAGTACAGAAACTTGTACATGAATGTTCATAGCTGAATTTTTTATAATAGTTCAAACCAAGTGCCTACAGTGCAATGGATATTCCTTCTAGATTTGGCCCATAAAATCATATGGGCAGAGCTTTAAGAAAGCAGATGGGGTCTTTAAGTTACCACCAGTAAGACCGTCCACCAACAATTTGATTAAACTTTGTTAACAAGACTTTTATGACTGTTATGTTGAAGCACTGAGAGTTGATTCAGCTTGTGTTGCCTAGCTAAGCTAACTGTTAATTAACACTTGTCTATAATTATAAAGTTTGCAAAATAACTTTACTAATTACTTAATTCTAGTAGCCATCCAATGAGTAAGGTTTTATTTTTATTTCTTCTATTTCACAGAATCTCATATTGATTCTTACTCTGTTTTGTTTCTTGATTAAGAACATGTGGGTAAGAATTTTAAACTAAGAACTCTCAAATTTACAAAAGTTAGTTGGAATAAGAAAAATATGGATATAAATCTAATCCAGTAAATAACTCAGTATAGACAAGGTGTTAAGATGATTCAAAAAAAAGGGAACTAGCACACTGGAGCAAGAAGTCACAGAAGGAATTTGAGTGGTGGAAAGGGTTAGAAGACAGCTGGCATTTGTTTTAACATTTCAGTGGAAGCTGGAACAACTAATATAGTTTTACATAGAAAACTAGTACTTTACGATAGGTACTGGTATTTCAACACATACAACAACAAAAAATTATTTAGTACTTGCCAGAGAAAGGGTCTTCAAAAAGTATAGCAAAGATACAGAGAAATTATAAGGTATAGCCCTTGTTATAAGTGTAATCTATTATAGGAATTAGTACTAATGAATATAACACAATAGCAAATACAGTAAATATCAATTTAAAACAATCAGTGAAGTTGACTGGGTTAAGGGACAAACAACATGGAAAGTAACATAGGAAGGACAAGGCTATATACACATACACACACACATATATGTAAATGATATTTACTTTTATGATATATAAACTTTATACATTAAGTATATAAAATATATTTTATACTTATATGTTGATGTATCAAATGTAACTATATATTCTGTTACATAAAATATTTTAATTTTGTATAAAATGTATTTTGAATATATGTACTTATTTAATTGTCTATCTAAATTAAAGTACACTGATGAATTTTTAAAGGAAAAAATTATTTTCACTAAATAAGCACACTGAAAAATTTCTAAGTCCAATAGCTTATTTTAAGATGAATAGCCAACATTTAACAAAAATTTAGCATTAGATATTTGTTAATGCGCTTGGAGCTTCCTACTAGCTTTTCTTGTTCTTTTCATTTTTATGAATCCATTTTTATTTTTATCCTTATTTATAGATGAGGGAAATAATACCTAAGACCACACAGCTAAAGACTAGTGGAGTTGTAAAGCAAACCCTATGGCCCAACTTTACTCCATTCTCTTAATCATGAACATTGTCACCTCCTGTTTTTTTTTTTTAATCTTAGTTGGGAGATACATCATAAAAAGGAGTAAAATGTACTCATATGGAACCCAAAATTTAAATGACACTAAAACGCAGTCACAATCATCAATTGAAAAAATGCTGTATTGAAATATGTTAAAAATTAATTTAAAAAGGCATGATGAACTAGGTATCAAAATTTTAATAAAGATAACATTTGACTCTGCATTTACATGACTCCCTCAATTGCCTCCCACTAGTTCCTGTGAGAATCCTATCTTTATTGAACATTTTACCATTTTGTTTATCATAGATGTCTTTACATTAATTTGATTTTTTAAAATATTACATTAAAACTCTATTTAGATTTCTGAGGGTTTGTTTACTCCTTTAAGGGAAAGAACTTATTTGTCTTACCCTTGAACTGGTCTTGCCAACCTGCCATTTCCTAGTAAATGTGATTTCCCAAATTCAGTAATCAAGGTACTATATTAGTGATTTATAACCAATTTTTTAAACTCATAAATCTCTTTAAGAACTGTATGAAAGGTATGAGCTGTCTCACCAGAAAGTATCTATTTATTCTTCAGTTTCTACAGTTATAAGTTCCCTGAAAAACCACTGATGAAGAGGTTTCAATTCTGTCTCTGCAAGAACTTTTTCAAAAAAAGTATTTCTTAAATTTGAGAATTTCTTTTTTTCTTAAAGAACAAATCAAAAAACATAAACTAAACAAAATAGAATATAAAAGATGATGCCACAACACCACCTCTGATAAAATATCCCTATTTTTCCAGAAAAGCTCTGATTCACTAGTCAATAATTTTTCTTATAACCTTATTTTTGACAACTTTAAGATATCATTAGTCAATAGTGCATTGCATTTTAAGCATCTGCTGTAAAGGAAATATTACAGACACTGTATATATATAAGAAATCTAAGAGTCATCAAGCTCCACTGTTTTCTTCTTTCCCCTCATTTTATACAAATAAGGTTGTTGGTATATCCTGTGCAAGTGTCCAACTTTCTCAATAACATTGGGTCACTTGTCTTTTGTAATCTATATAAAATTTACCTGATAAATAGGTAACATGATTAACACAAATAAGTATAGATGAGAAAAAGTTGAAAAACATTGTTTTTTGAACAATATTTAAAATTTTGATTTTTTGCCTCTTACAGAGAGCTCATTTGGTTCTTTCTACTTGATGTGAAACTAGCCAAAATAGTAAATAAAAACCTCTGTTCTATTCCTTTCCCTCTATTCTCAATTTTTATTGAAAGAGCTTTAGCTAATTTTAGCTGTGCTTATGCAGTTGATTTACTCAGTCTCTATATGCCCTTCAATGCAAAAGTTAAATTCAATCTCCATGAAGACATTCAGAATTTTTCTAGCCTGCTTCCATCACAAATTTCTCTAAAGTTTTGAAGTGATTAGGAAATGTATATATGCCTTGTGTCTTTACATCTTCTACCTCCAAATCCTCGATGACACAGCATCTCAAAACAGTAATCAGCTATATCAAATTAACACATTGTACAGTTTAAATTTACACAGTGTTCTATGTCAGTTATATCTCAATTTAAAAAGAAAGAAAGAAATTCCTAGAAAATGATCTGAACTGGCAGAACTCAGGTTAAATGCTAAGAATATCTTTGATTCAATTACTAAGGCCAGTCTTACACAAAAACAATCACAATCTAAATTGCTGTCTTAGATATTACAATTATTAAAAAACTTTCTAACTTACTTTCTGATTTACTTGTCTCCATCTTTAAATAATGTACAACATGGGTTATATTCAGGACTTCATGGCTATTAAGAATCATCCTCTTACATCTTATGGACTCATTCAGTACTTTACCCCTTGAACTTCTTGTTACTTCTCTGCTAATAGTCTTTTGTACAAGGTAACTGTAAAGCCTACTTGCTTTCCTATGAATATAACTATTTCACTGAAAAAAAAAAGCAACTCTTCTGCTGCTTTCATCTCTGCTTATTCGTCTTTCACTTTAATTGAAGAGTTAGGTCAAGAATCTTTAGTTGAATCTCTTGCTTCTTTGTACAATTTTACAAGTAAGAGGATATTTTTAATATACCTTATAGTAAACAAGTCCTGTCTACCACAGTGCAATTGCCAATCAAGGACATTTTTACTCCAAAAATTCAAATAATAAAATCCAGTTTTAGGAAGGTAAACAGATTTGATTAAGAACACATGGCTAATGAATTACTGAGCTCCCAAGTGTTCTCAGTTAGAGGATATTTTTAGTTTTCCAGTGTTGCTTCTGCAAATTAGTGTACTCATACTTGCTGGTCACAATGAGGGAGGGCATTGCTACTGATATTACACACTCTCCTTCTCCTTCTCATCATATAGCCTAGTGGTGTGGTGGGTCCAAAAATTGGTAAAGTCCCAGCTGTGCCTCAAACTCAAAAGTAAATCAGTCTGAGAAAAAATTTTAAATATTATATATTTAAAACATATGTGTATTTATACATACAAAAATATAAATATCTGTATATTTTTCTCAAACTATTTTACTAATCACTGGACCCACTTTACCACAAACCAATATAATAATTTTCTATGACATAATAAAGAGACTTTTTCTCAAGACAGTTGACTGTCTGTTGAGATGTTTCAATAACTCTGAAAATCTACTGAGTGTATGATGTGTCCCCCACAGTTTTAACATATACAAATTCACAACCTGCACAACTATAAGAGAGGCTCCCTGGGGGCACTGGTTTAGTTACTTCTTCGTCCCTCAGCTTCTACCTCTAAAACATGTTCAAGAGTTGCACTGAAAAAATGTCTGAAAATATTTCTAAAAAGGCACAGGTTAGTTAAATTGAAATTTTGCTCTTCTCAGTGCCTTCATAATCACCTAAAACCAGAGTTTCTTCTCACATAGTACTTAAGAAACATCAAAGAAACAATTTACATACTCAGACAGGGCTCTGCCTTTACCCAGTGATTAGGCAGTTGATTTATAGCTTCTCTTATATATGGTCAATAAAGGCTGACACCCTGATGGGTAATATAACTGAATATTATGGGAATTATAGTATGTCCATGGAAGAACTGTGTCTGCTGAAATAAGGTGTCAATGCCATATTATGAAACCTGAAGCTAGCACTAATTACATATGCTAATTATGGTGCTAATTATAACTCAAGTAGAGATAAATGGCTAAATTAGGAAAGTTCCATTCTCATATTGATAGAGTGAGGATAAGAAATGCAGAATTGCTTTTCTGGATTAAAGTGAAAAAATTACATCTGACTAGGCCTTTGGAAAAAGAAATTGACAAGCACAAAACTGAATCCAAAGACAGTTGAATTTTGCTTCACAAGGATTTAAAAGAAAACTTTCTAGGGTTAAAGACTAGGAATAGACTTACCATATGACCCAGGAATCCCACTCCTGGACATATATCCAGAAGGAACCCTACTTCAAAAAGACACCTGCCTCCCAGTGTTCACAGCAGCACTATTTACAATAGTCAAGACATGGAAACAGCCTAAATGTCCATCAACAGATGACTGGATAAAGAAGAGGTGGTATATTTATGCAATGAAATACTATTCAGCCATAAAAGCTGACAACGTAACACCATTTGCAGCAACATGGATGTTCCTGGAGAATGTCATTCTAAGTGAAGTAAGCCAGAAAGAGAAAGAAAAATACCAGATGAGATTGCTCATATGTGGAATCTAAAAAAACCCAAACAAACAAAGTATAAATACAAAACAGAAATAGACTCATAGACATAGATACAAAATTGTGGTTGCCAAGGGGGCGGGGGGTGGGAAGGGATAGACTGGGATTTCAAGCTTGTACTGTATAGCACAGGGAAATAGACACAAGATCTTATAGTAGCTCACAGAGAAAAAAATCTGACAATGAATATATATATGTTAATGTGTAACTGAAAAATTGTGCTCTACACTGGAATTTGACACAACGTTGTAAAATGATTATAAATCAATAGAAAATGTTAAAAATAAATAAATAAACAAATAAACAAACAAACAAATAAATAAATAAGTAAATAATCTACCTACATGCAATGGTCAAAAAAAAAAAGTTTGGACTACCTCTGATGCCTTCTTGTTGATTTACAATGCGTGTTAGCATATGAAAGGATTTGAGGTCTCCTGCAGAATCCAAGGTCAAGGAGAAGTATAGTATTATGGTATCAAAAATGGAAATAGATCTCATGTTAAAGTGAAGATTAAATAAGCTGTTTACTAATAGGTCATTTAAAATTGACCCCAGCATCTCCTCTGCTGAAAGGCAAAACTGAAAAAATACCTTGAAGCATATGGTGTCACCAAAGAGAACCAGAGCCTAAGGCCTCAGATGAGGGGTTCCAAGTACAAGAAGAACATCCCAAAAGGGTCCGTAGGACTGTGCAGACCTGTCTTTAGCAGTGGACACCACGTGGCATTGAGATGCATGACATGGTTATTAGAACAGACTTTTCAGTTCTCTCTGCACCTGAATTTGAAGCAGGATCCATCCTGCATTGCACTGAGCTGGTCCCTATTTTGGGGGTAGGGCTTAACAAGAGAAATGACCCTTCAAAAGGAAGATACTAGATTTCTACCCATACTCCAGGAAAAAACTGGGAGGATGAAGCGGTGACATCACTTTGAGTTTCAAGTTAAAGAAGAAGATCAATTGATTTACATGGATAGCAGTTTCCTCCCACCTCCATTATCCCATTTTTTTTCATCACTGTAAGCATCCCTGTAGCTCACTGTCTTCTTCACACAAGTAGAAATTCAGGCTCTTGAGTAAAGCATCATTGTGGAAGATAACAGCTTCATTTAGAAACCTCTTTGAAACATACAAGGAGGTCGATGGCCTATGTGCCCTTAGGAACTGTTCTTCTGGAGAAAACCCTGCTTTTAGTCTCTTTCTGCAGAGACAGATAGGTCAGGGAAAAAGGGAGGCTTCATTTGCTCCAGGTGAAACATCTGACCAAATTGGTAGCTCTCCCTTTTTTAAAAAACTGAAGTACAATTGATTTAAATGTTGTGTTAATTTCAGGTGTATAGCACAGTGATTCAGTATTTTTTGCAGATATATTCCATTAGAGGTTATTACAAGATACTGGGTATAAGTCCCTGTGCTATGTGGTGTCTCCTTGCTTATCTAGTTTATGTATAGTAGTTTGCGTCTGTTAATCCCATGCCTCTAATTCATCACCCCCCCCCCCCCCCCCCCCGCCAAGCCCTTTCCCCTCTGGTAACCGCTAGCTGGTTTTCTCTGTCTGTGAGCCTGTTTCTGTTCTGCACAGACATTCATGTGTGTCAGTTTTTGCTCTCCCTTTTAAGACGGGGAAAAGGAAGAGTCAGAGCACGGTTGGCAGTGGCGGGGCGCGCACCTCCTGCCCGTCTTTGCTGACGTCGTCCTCGGCATGCCTGGCCACGACGGAGAGGAACTGCAGCAGGCGGTGGAGCGTGTCGCAGTTGCAGGGAGGTAGAAGGTAGATGAGGAGCTGCAAGGTGCTCAGCTGTTCCTCTGGCTCCAGCACTAGGGAAGGCAGAAAGAGGCGCTTGGAGTAAGTAAAAGGGGGAACTCACACCACTCAGACCCAGAGTCCCAGGCCCCCTCTCAGCTGTCTTCAGAAAGGCATTAGCAAGGCAAGTCACGTTTCATTCCTTCACCCACTTTCCTGTCGGTTTAGCTATGTAGCAGTAAGGTTCTAAAGGATATAAAGATAAATTAGACCCGGGGAAATGTAACACCTAGAGCAATCTTGACAATCCAGGTTAGAAAGCTAACTTAATTTCCCTTACTGTCTTCTCCTTGCTTCCCTGGTCTAAATAATCATGTACTTTAAAGGTTACAGTGTTTCATGGTTGGTAACTATTTGCCAAAAATGACTGAGAATTGGTGAATGTTCCAAAATCTGACTTGATAACAGATTCGAGGCCCTTTTCTGTTGATCAGTCTACAAGCAGTAGACTTTCTGTCGGCAGTAACCAAGACAGCATAATGACAGTATCTTCTCTCTCTTTTGTGATCCTATTTTGATTGCAGCTTGGAGGAAGAAATACATGGAGGCGGACAGAGCTCTGACCTGTTCCTCCTCCCTCTTGCCCTCCTTCTGTCCTCTGTGGTTATGAGGATCTGTGCTTATGAGGTGGGAAGACCCATGAAAAACATCAGCAGGACCCCTATACAGGACCACTACTCTCCTGCCAGCACCATCTTGTTCCCTGGCCTGCAGCAGCATCTTGCTTTTTGCCTCTGAAACAGCTTGCCTCTAAGAAAGTGGAACTTAACCCTAAGATTCTGTTGGTTCCCTGAGCTAACTCCTGGTTGGTTCATTTGTAGCACCTCATTTGCATAGAGCTCACTCTTGGTTGGTCCATTTCTATCACTCCTGATTGGTCCATTTCTACAAAGCTTGTTCCTAATTAGTCAACTTTGTTACATCTTATTTGCATATGATGTTGCAAAATGTAGACTGGCAACTTATAAACGTCTGTGTAAACCTACAGACGGGGTCCAGAGCTTGTAGTGTTAACTCCTCTGGGACCACTGGAGTAGTAAACCTGAGTTCACCAACTCTCCGAGTGCTGCTTGGTCTCTCGCCCAGATCCAGGTTGCTGTCACAACTGAGCTGTGACACACTTTACTGTAACATTTCTAGCCCCGAAACAGCCACACTAAAAGCCCTGGCACTGGGCTATGCCACCCTGCTTCCCCTGGAATGTTTCCTACTCTGTTTTCTCACTCTGAGTTCCAGAAATGCAAACTCATTTTTAGGCACAGACCCAACATGAACTCAGTAGCACTGTCTACTGCCCTAGAGTCATTTAAAATCATCCCAGATTCTCTTGGCTACTTCCATTTGTTTTACTGCAACTTGCTTCTGGCTAATTCTCCCTAGTAAATCTCAGAAAATATCCCCAAATAAGCCCACTCATTAGAGACCAATAAATAAGGGCAAAAAAAAAAATTTATCAGGAAACACATTCAGTAGGTATTGCTGAGTGAGTTGGACATCACAGCAATCCAGGGACACATTCCTGCAAATTGCTACATTACATATAGAGAGTACTGATGAAAGCTGTGTACAGCTCCCTAGTGAGAAGGGGGTCCAGCATGTCCTTCAGTAACTCCTTCAACAAGGCCGCCACATCAAGATCACTGCTGCATTGAAATGCAAAAGAAGTGTTGTGACATGTCTGATACTGTTTACCCAGACTTCAGGATGGAGAAGCTAACATGTTGCCTAATCCACAGAGTCTACATAACTCAGCTATGAATATATACATATATATAAAATAATGTATATATTTATATATGCATTATTCAGTGAAATTATCTGTGAATTTCCAGAAAGTTGAGAAAAAAACCAGGGAATAGATTAGAACGTAAGTCGACTATGAGTGGAAGGAATTAACCTTGTATACAGCATGTGTTCTGCATGTCATGTTGGAATATTATCATTTTACAGAGGTACTTGTCAAGGAATAAGAATTTTTGTTTTATTTGTTTTATTTTTGTTGTTGTTGTAAGTAATGAAATTCAAAACCCCAACATTTATTTGTGATGGATTAAAAGACCAATAACTAAGTAAAAATTTTTACTTTAGATTTGTCAAAGTAGCCATATTAATAATTTCCAGAATCCCCCAATTTAATCAATATAATATGTCTATTAGCATTTATATCAGGAAGAACATACAATGGCAACAAAGCAAGTAACTCAGCACTTTCCTTAAATCCTTGAAATCTCAACTTCTTTTTTTCTTCTATATAGAAAAAAAATGTGAGTTGATGAAAGTACTCTATGAAATAAACTTCTATAAGAATTTATTTGTTTAGTTTTCCATTTATTTATTCATTCAACAAATATATACTACACATTTCTTGTGATCAGACACCATTACAGGCTCCAGAAATACATAGTAAATAAAGGGACAAAGTCCTTATCCTCAGTATCACAGGCCAGTAGAGACACAGGTGATAAATAGGTAATCTCATGAATGATCAGCTCTTAACATTGTAACAAGCTTGGGAATAAAAAATAGTGTAATTTCACTCATCACCTTTTCACCTGTTGAGAATACCCATTACTGCACAAAACAGTCATTGATGCAAGGCAAATTTCCATCAGCATACATCAGACACTCAGAGCAAAGAAGCCTTCCATTTGTATTACTCCTATTTGTAATGATTAAGACACACCATGATATTTGTATTTTTTTTTTTTTTTTGGTTTTTGGTTTTTTCCTGAGAGCACACACATATAGGAAGAATGTACATGGAAAGAGCTTTTTTCTATGAATTAACATATGAATTAAGAGTGACTGGTTATGATTGGGAGTTCAAGATTTGCAGATACTAATGAATACATATAAAAGAGGTAAACAAAAAGTTTACACTGTATAGCACAGGAAACCATATTCAATATCTTGTAACTTATGGTGAAAAAGAATATGAATGAATGTACGTATATTCCTAAATGACTGAAGTATTGTGCTGTATGCCACAAAACTGACACAACATTGTAAACTGATTATACTTCAATAAAAAATATTTATATATAAAGAGTGACTGGTTAAACTGTGTGATCCTGAATTGTTTTTTAATATTTTGGTAAGCTGCTTAAGCCTCCAAAGAAATGAGTGAATGGAGCTTCTCTCACAGCAGGTGGACAGATTCAATGAGATAATTTATGGAAAAATATTCTGCTATTCTGCACAGGGAAAGGCTTTAGAAACATTATTTTATTATCTTTCTTCATGCGAATCCTGTTATTGAACACTGAATGTTGCTTACTTGTCTCTTATGTGACTATTATACATTAAAAAAACAAACATGTAAAATATATTTATTTTGAAAACCTCTTTTATCTTGACAGAAAAGATATATTAGGAGACTTGATATCAGTCACTTTAAATAATATGAAGAAATATAATTTTCTCAGCTACATGAAGCTAAAAATTATTTTCATTTGCTTTTTTTATGGGTTGCTGAGTTCCCTATTTCCTTCTGTTGGAACCAACAAAGGAATATTAACATTTCATATCATTTTAGCCAACTAAGGAATACTTTTCTCAAAAGATGGCTTGTCTTTTATGAAGTCATCATAAATATAAACACATTGCTAATTAGGGAAACTATTCCTGAATAATATCAAAATTTAGTTGCAAAAATGCAGCTTAGTGCTCAAGATACAAGGTATCTTGTAGGTGCAAATGATCACCCCCTAAATTTGGGGGTGATCAATGATTCCAGAGAAACTTAATCAAAATTATTTATTCTAGGGACAGTAAAGTTATAATTATAGTGTGTTATATAAGAAGAAGGTTATGCCATTTTGTGTAATGTATTCTGCCAATAATCAGTGTTGTATAATTATTCTGTATTATCATTTGATGGTTAGAAATTCTCTGAATCTCTACTTTTATAACTTCAATACAATATTTATGGGTTAATTTTGTCTTGTTTTACATAATATAGACATATCCAGACATTTTAATTTAAAGCATTTGGTACTAACTCTATCAAAACTTTTCTTTCTTTCTTTCTTTTAATCAAAGTAGTTGATTTACAATACTATTTTCAGATGTGCCACACAATGATTCAATGTTTCTTTAAATTTAGTCCATTTGAATTTATTATAAAGTACTGGCTATATTATTTGTGCTGTATAACATGTCCTTGTTGCTTATCTGTTTTGTACATAGCCATTTGCAACAACATGGATGGACCTAGAGGGTATTATGCTTACAGAAGTAAGTCAGAGAAAGACACTTATATTTGGAATCTAAAAATATAAAACAAATGAATATAACAAAACAGAAACAGACTTACAGATATACAAAACAAACTAGTGGTTACCAGTTGGAGATGGAAGGGGAGGGGCAAACTGGGAAAGGGGTATAAAAGGTACAAACCATCAAAAAATTTTTGAGATTTTGCCTTTAGTTTTGGGGACTCAAACTGTAATAGGTTGAAGGGTAAAGAAAAAATATTCAGAAGTGAGTTTATATAAGTTTGAATTTTGCTTAAGGTAATTTATTGAAAACCAAATAATGAAATGAATGAATTAATAAAATAAAAAGAAATGAATAATGAAAACTTTATTATTTTGAATAATTACATACATAAGATTTTATAGCTAGTTTAAGGTCATGTAAACAGTGTTAAAATAGATATTTCACATTTATCCGATCTTAATTAAAACATGTACTTAGTAAGGAAAACCTAGAAAATGAAGAAAAATATTAAAAATAAAAGCATTTTAGAAAATATCTTGTAATTACTTGATACTTTGGTTTATTTGTTTTCAGACTTTTCTTCATGAATCTATGTCTGTAACATAATTGAGATCAACTATATGTGTGTACACATATATATAGTATATAAGCCTTGTAATATGTATGTATATATGAAGGTTGATTAATATTGTGCCACAAAAATTTCATGCCAGTAAAAATCTCTTGTAATTGTCATGCAAAATGGATACAAAATAATCTATTGTGTAAATGTTTCATCTTTTATTTTCTCCCATTCCATAGGTTGTGCTTTTCTTTTGCTTATGGTTTCCTTTGCTGTGCAAAACTTGTAAGTTTAATTAGGTCCCATTTGTTTATTTTTGCTTTTATTTCTACTGCTTGGGTAGATTGCCCTGGGAGAAAATTGCTGAGATGTATGTCAGATAATGTTTTGCCTATATTTTCTTCTAGGAGTTTTACTTTATCTTGTCTTATGTTTAAGTCTTTGATCCATTTTGAGTTGATTTTTGTATATGGTGTAAGGGAGTGTTCTAGCTTCATTGTTTTACATGCTGCTGTCCAGTTTTCCCAACACCATTTGCTGAAGAGACTGTCTTTATTCCATTGTATATTCTTGCCTCCTTTGTCGAAGATGAGTTGACCAAAAGTTTGTGGGTTCATTTCTGGGCTCTCTGTTCTGTTCCATTGGTCCATATGTCTGTTTTTGTACCAAAACCATGCTGTCTTGATGACTGTAGCTCTATAGTATTGTCTGAAGTCTGGGAGAGTTATTCCTTCAGCATCTTTCTTTTTCTTCAGTAATGTTTTGGCAATTCTAGGTCTTTTGTGGTTCCATATAAATTTTCTTATGATTTGTTCTAGTTCTGTGAAATATGTCCTGAGTAATTTGATAAGGATGGCATTGAATCTGTAGATTGCTTTGGGTAGTGTAGTCATTTCAACAATATCAATTCTTCCAATTCAAGTACGTAGGATATCTTTCCATTTCTTTAAGTCATTTTTAATTTCCTTAGTGAATGCTTAGTAGGTCTCCACATAAAATTCTTTCACTTCCTTGGTCAGATTTATTCCTAAGTATTTTATTTTTTAGGATGTAATTTTAAAAGGGATTGTTTCTTTACTTTCCTTTTCTGATGTTTCATTGTTAGTGAAAAGAAATGCCACAGAATTCCTATATGTTAATCTTGTAACCTGTATCTTGCCAAATTGTTTTATCAGCTCTAGTAGTTTTTGTGCGGAGCTGTTAGGGTTTTCTATATATAGTATCATGTCACCCACACATAATGACAATTTTACGTCTTCTTTTCCAATTTGGATCTCTTTTATTTCTTTTTCTTCTCTAATTTCTATGGCTAGGACTTCCAATACTATATTGAACAGAAGTGGTGAGAGTGGGCACCCTTGTCCTGTTCCAGATTTAGCAGCAAGGCTTTCAGCTTTTCACCGTGGAGTACTATTGTGCCTGTAGGTTTGTCATAAATAGCTTTTATTATGTTGAGATATGTTCCCCTTCTTCTCACTTTGGTAAGAGTTTTGATCATGAATGCATGCTGAATTTTATCAAATGCTTTTTCTGCTTCTATTAAGATGATGGACATCCAACTTATCTCTGATGTGCTGCCTGTGCAGGCATCCACAATTGTTCTCTTTGCCCTGCTCAGCACAGCAGAGCACAGCACAGCACAGCCTTGGGTTTAAGTCCATTTTGTCCCCAGCATCCAATCACTGCTTCAACCTCTGCTGCCCCTGCCTTGTTGTGGAGCCGCACTGCAGGGCATTTGTGGTCTGCATGAACTCTTTGGGTGTATTGGGGGGTAAGCTGTGGTATAGTGGCTGCCATCAGAGTTCTGGACTGCTTCTGATGTGCTGTTTGAGTAAGTATCATTGACACCCATTGCACCATCCAGGCTCTGCCCCAGGACCAGGTCACCTTTGTGTCCCATGGTTAAGTCTTCTTCCCTTTTGTAGTGCCCAAGTTGCAGTGCTACACTGTGGCATGTAGTTAAATGGATGAAGCATTTGATTAGCTTAGGCTAGCCCACACAACAACTTGGTCTCAGGAAACTAGACATTGAGTATTTCCAGCATCCTTCAGCCAGTGAAGGTGGCTTGTCTCTTCCACTTAGAACTCCAGAGCCAGTTCACTCACTGCTCACTCTCCAGGGTATGTCTCCATCTGTATTCTTTTTCCTCTGAATACTCCCCAAGGGGCACAAGTCCCAACTCAAACACTTCTTCCTTTTCTACCTAACTGCATGTGGACCTCTCTTACAGCCTTAATTGTATATGAGTCTTTCTGCCACTCTAGTTAGTTTTCAGTGCGGATTGTTCCACATGTTGATGTATTTTTCATGTTTTTGTTAAAGGAGGTAAACTCCACTTCCTCTTACTCTACCATCATGTTTACCTCCCAAAACTTGACCTTTTAAAAACTGGAGTATAATAATAGGCTTGGAGGGTTATAATTAATAGATACAACTTAAGTTCAAAAAATAATTCACCTACTAGAAAATTCACAATTTTAAAGTGTACAGTTCAGTGTTTTATTTTATGTTAGAATTATACATCTTCACTACCTAGTCCTAGAACTTTTCATCACCCAAACAGGAAACTCAATTCCAGTAAGCAATCACTCCTTATTCTCCTCTTTCCCTACCATCTGACAACCATTAATCTCCTTACTGTCTCTATGGATTTTCCTATTCAGGACATCTTATATGAGTAGAATATGGCTTCTTGTGACTAGTTTCTTTTGCACAGCATAGTAAAGATTTATCTATATTGTAGTATGATTCCTTTTAATGGCTGTGCATATACAACATATTTCTGCTTATTTGTTGATCTTTTGATGAACCTCTGGCTTTTACCTTTGGCTATTTTCAAAACTGTTGCTGTAAACAATCCTGTACATGTTTTTGTGTGAACATGTATTTTCTTTCCTTTTTTTTTTTTTTCCAAGGACTGGAGTTACTGTACGTTATTATAGTTTTATATATCATTCCAAACACTTTAAGCTACATGCCTCCAACCAAAAAATTTTAAAAAGTAAGTTACTATAAAATTAATTTTTACCTAATACTTTTCATTTGAGATAGATGTATCATTAACAATGAGCAAATCCACATGTTTACCTTAAAATAGATGGGCCTTAATAGATTTTTCCAAGAAGTGATTAGACATACAATCACCCAGCTTCTTTTTATAAGGTGTTGATCATTACTGATTTGAAATTTTAAAGATTTCTAGTGTTCACTTTTTAAAAAATATTGACCCAGGTAATGTCTACATCAAAATGAGAAAACAGGTTTCTTTAACTTCTTTAAATTCATATTTTAATTTCAGAACTACTTGTTGATATCCAGCATCACATCTTTCCATATAAAAATAAACTAAAATTCAGAGTCAAGATTCTTTTTTTTTTAAGGAAGATAGTCTTGCCTATATCAGGTGAGAATCTAAAAATAAAATGCTGCATGAAATATTTCAATAGTCTATTGGATTTCATTGCCTTTTTGGGTAGGAAAAAACTGAAAGAACAATAACTCTTGCAAGAAAATCATTCCACACTGCAAGAATTTAAGAGTCAGTAGCATATAAGAAGAAAAATAGTTACCCGAGTTTCATTCTGGCTCCACAGAACTACCAGAAACCCTCTACTGTTGAGAAATGGAGGAAGCCACTGGGAAAGATTATGTGGTTAGCAGAATAATATATGCCAAAGATGTCTATGTCCTTACTCCTGGAACTTGACAATAGGTTTTCTTGCATAGAAAAAGGGACATTGTCAATGTGATAGAATCAACAACATTTAGGTGGGGAGAATATCCTGTGTTATCCGGTTAGGTACTACATGTGTCCTTAAAGCAGTAGAAGTTTCCCCAATATATTCCATAGTAAAAGGGAAATGTGACTATAAGTTTACAGAGATGGAATTTTGCTGGCTTTAAAGATAGAGTCATGGGGCTATGAGCTGAGAAATACATGGGACTACTACTGTAAGAAACAAGAAATGGATTATCCACTACAAACACCAGAAAGTGTACAGCCCTGCTGATGTCTTAATTTTTATCCAGTAAAACCCATATTGGACTTCCAGTCTCTAGAAAAATAATAAATGCATGTTGTTTTAGCCACTGTTTATAATAATAATGTGTTATAATAGTGACAAAGTACAGATAGAATTAGAAATTTTCTTAGCATGGGAAGTACTCAAAAATCATTTAATGCTGCATTTTCCAAACTGTTCCAGGATCAAATAAGTTTGATAAACTTATGTATGCTAGACCCATATTAAATAGTCACCCTAAGCAATAAGTAAGGGATAACTAAGAAGCCTTGCATAGAAAAAAAAAATGCAACTTAAGAGTACTTCATAAATACATTTGCTGTAATCCTATCTCCCTTACTTTTTCACTTTGAGAACATTTCTTTAATCCCTCAGATTCCTTATAATACAGCTGGGAATACTAAACTAATCCCACCTGCTCTGTTGAGAAACTGAGGCCAAGAAAGAAGAAGTGACTCACCAAGATACCACTTTGGCAACAAAAAAACACAGCTGTAGGCTCATGGTTCCCATCTAGAACCATATCCAGGATGCTATTCTGTCCTATTGATAAGAGGAAGGCACAACTTCCTTGTGTCTGAGTTTACAAAAGTTAGACCTCTGCTGATAGAAAGTGTCAGGTGAAAATCAAGCAAGTAAAACTTATAAAAATAAAATTCTTTACTAAAAAAGAAAATGACTGCTATGACAGCAAAAAAATTTTATTTACAATAAAAATAGTTTCAGTAAACTATTGGAAATTTACTAAACTCATATTAATAAGAATAAAACAAAACATTTCTAGACAACATTTTAGCATGTTTCTAAAGATGCCTAATTCTAGCTGTCCGAACCCACTGTCACAAATTTTGTTTTTATATATGCTCATTTTAGAAGGAAGACCCAATACCATTTTCCTGCATAGTACTTAAATAATGCTTTCTTTATTCCTACTGCTTTTTCTAAGAATTAGTTGCTCACCGTCCTTTGATGTTTTTCAGGTATACATTATCCGCATCATCTTCTAGAAACTTTTAAAATACTACCTCAAGTTTTAATAAAAAATAATAAAAATTAAAATTATAACGAATAGAGTTAATAACATTGACTACTTAGTGCCAAAGATCTTGCAAAGTGATTCAAGTTAAGAACTCCATTGAAAACTTTACAACAAGCCATTCAGGTAAGTATTATTATTAATGTTTCTGCTTTATAGATGATACAGTTGAGGCATAGCAAGTTTAGATACTAAACCAGTAATGAAGCCAGGATTTGAGCCTACTCTGATTTCACAGTCTCTATAGAAGGTTAAAACAAAACAAAACAAAACAAAAACATAAACCTTCTAGAGCTCATAATACAAAACTTGCAATTTTTTAAATTCTTGCAATTTTCTTACAGATCAGTTCCCCACTTTTGTTGTCTGTTCACTGGAAGTTCACACATACTTCCAAAGAATTTGAGCATGTGGGTTTTTTTTTAAATCTTTTTTTTATCATATGATAAATTAGAATCACAAATTAGAAGAGTAGAATTTGCTAGCATAAGCATTATAAAACTGCAAAATGTGATGGACTGCAAGTCAAGCAAAGGAATAGACACAAAATGAGCAAAAAAATTATAATGGTGCTTATTTAGGCATCAATTTGTAGAAAATCTTTTAGAAATAATTACAAATGCAAATTTTTATCCCCTTCAATAACCCAAAGATACACATTTATAGATTTCAACATACATAATTGGAAAAAAACCCATAAGTTAGAAAAAACAGTATTGTAGGGTCATAATATTGCACTTGTCCTTGATGTAGTGGCATTGAGGAAAATATTTAAAGATCCATTTTTAAAATAGGGAAGAGAAAAAAATAATTGACCTCAAAAAGCAAGCGAACCAAGAATGTAAATGTTCTGGAAATTTCATAGCTTCTAAATTACAAGGTAGTTAATTAAGGTAAAACAGTACATTTTCTTCCTTTATAAATTCAGCTCATTAAAAAGGAGAATAGTTGCTTACAGGAAAAGATTTTTATTGAAATGTTGCTCTCTTTTTAAAAAAGTGACAATTTTAAAATAGGTGGATCTAAATCAATAGAATATATTTCCAACAGATTATCCATATTTTAAGATTTTATGACTTAGGATGTGCAGTCAGGGAAAACAAAGAAAGAACTACACTGTTTCCAATGAACTAATCAAACAACCCTGGACAAATATCTTTGGTGAATTGGCACTAAGTTGCTATCTACGATATGAGAGGAATTAACACCAAAATATAAGTATTCCATTGAATATGTAGGCCAAATATATTACTTTCTTGTTCTCAAAAAGTGAAACAACAAAATGAGATAAATTCTGTAAAACCAGAGGGTGCCACTTTTCCTTTAATGACATAATTAGCAGGCATCCACCACAATCTTGTATGAAGAATTTTCAAAACCCTTGGAAATGAACTCCAATGTATGTAATTAAATAAAAGAAACAAATTAAAGACTGAAAGAGGAAATGAGATCTGAACTTTACTTTTTCTCCTTTCTACCTCTGTCATGACCCTGCCTCCTCCCCACAAACAAGCTAATTTTCCTAAAATTTATTTTTGCAATATCCTTCAAAAGGAAGCGTTCTTGCTCCCAACAGACAATTTATCAACCTCCCAGGCATGGCCATTGCCTTCCCACTTTTGTGCTTCTGTAAAATGTCTTGTTTCTAGGAAAACAAAACTTACCCCTGAAATTCCATTGGTTCCCAAAATCTCATTCCTGACTGGTCCATTCTTAACACCTCTTTTGCATATGGCATGAACTTAATAGACACCTAAAATGCTTTAAAAGCCTATATAAACCTAGAGACAGGGTCCAGAGCTTGGAGTGTTAACTCCTCTTGGCCCACTGGCATAATAAACCTGAGTTGTCCAACTCTCTGAGTGTCACTTGGTCTCTTGACAGGATTCAGGTTGCTGTGACATTTCTGAAGGCCCCACTGAGATTCCAACCACGCTGGCCCCTTGAGCCACCAGAGCAGTGGAGCAACCACCCAGAGGTCCAGGAATGCTGAAAGTGAATGAGGTGACGCTCCACCTGACAGTATTCTGGGTCCTCCTTTCTAGAGGTGGTTCAGTCCTCTGGGTGGCTGAACACCGACTGGACTCGTTGGAGGGATGGACCAACTCACCAGGCAGCACATCCGGACCAAGTAGAAACCTGGAGAGTAGTCCATAGTCAGGTCCTGTCCCAGTGAACAGAAGAGGAGACTGATTACCTCCTAAGGGTTCCCTGATTGGGAACATAGGTCAGGAATCCCAGAGTTGGGGGGGAAATGTGAAATTAACTTCTCAATGATTGTGTGAATGTGTGTGTGACCTGATCCACTTGCACTTCAGGATCGAGTCTCTAGCTCCATTGCACATTGCTAAGGAGTTTGAATGAGTCTCAGCCTGCAGTTCTGTGGTGACCTTAAATGGCTCAAGGCAGTATCAACCCCTTGGAGTATCGATCGGAGTCAGCAGTTTATACTGACTCACCAAAGGTAAGAGGCATCTTCATCTCCGAGAGCAGAGCGGCCAGGTGGATGCAGCAGAAGTCTCTCCCTTTATCTGGCTTGCAAATCAGCACAGGGTGGCTACACAGGTAGGGAAAAAGATGTAGATCATTCCATAAGTAAGCTATCCCTGTGCCCCCTAGGACTAGGGTGAGACTTCTTCGAGAAAGTTTCGGATGCAACCATGTTATCAGACCTCCAAGATATCTTGTTGTGATTAGTGAACCTGCCCCGGTACTGCCCCTTCTCTCTGATGTTGGGACCTCAAGATGTGAGCCACGGAGGGCTTCTCCTGGACTGGCTGCACCATTCCTTGGAGGCCCCTTTGTGGTCTGCTTGTTTTGTCACCGGCCTGCCATCCCGGCCCCATGCTACATCAGTTTAGGCTATAGAGAGGGCTTTGTACAAGGTCCCCTGAAACTTGTCCAAGCCCTAGAATACACTGGAGATTTCTTTCCTGAAAGAAACCCTGACTCATTGGCAACACTTGCAGCCAAGCAGATATCAGACTCAGTGAGACAAAAGGCTTTTTGGGAGCTCCAGTGTTTCAATGAATGGAGGAAACAGAGATACTGGGGTCACCATCCATGGTTCTGTAAGCAGACCCATCCCTATAAGCTGTAACTAACACACTTAGAATGAAATCTGTCAGATAATAATGGGAGCCTCAAAGTCAAAACTGATTGTTCTGGACTGTATGATTAAAAATTTCAAAAAGTTCTTCTCAGGAGACTATGGAGTTTAATTGACACCAGGAAAATTGTGCACATTGTGTGAGCTAGAATTGCCCACATTTGCAGTGAGATGGCCTTCAGAAGGCACAATTGAACTGCCAACTGTCTGGGCCATATACCAAGTAATCACTGGGACCCTAGGGCACCCTGGCCAATTCCCACTTATTGACTCTTGGCTGATGATCACCTGAACCTTGCCTCCATGGGTCTGGTTCTGCACAAATGGTCAGGGACAGTGTAGGATCCTTGTGGCACAAACACTGAAGGTGAAAAAAGAAGATACAACAAAGCCGATCCTTCAGGGGGACCCTGAAGAAGAGACATTGATGCCCCAATGTATGTTTCCCCTGCTCCTACAGCTCCACCACAGCTGCCCTCCCAGATAGCCCACCTCCATCTGTGCCCCCACCACCACAATCCCTGGCTACAAACCAGGAGCCCATAGGGAGGAGACTCCACTCAGCCCAGTGAGTCACACAGCCAGCAGCTGCCCTCCAGATGCCTCTCTGGGAAACCCAAGTGCCCCAACAAGTAAACAATGATGGCTCTTTGCAGCCTGGCAGCTCCATCCTATACTACAATCCTTTCAGTACAACAGACCTCTTAAACTGGTGACACCACACTCCACCCTATTCAGAGAAACCTTAGGCCATGAATCTACCTTCCAGACTCACTAACCAACCTGGGATGACATCCATCAGCTGCTTCTAATACTCTTCAATATTGAAGAAAGAAAGTGTATCATGACAGAAACCAGGAAGTGATCACAGGGGCGAGCCCCAGTGGGAACTCTGGATGTAGAAAGACAGGCCCAAGATGTGGTCCCTAAAATAAGGCCAAACTGAGAGTTTAACACTCAAGCTGGATGAAAGGCTCTGCATAAATATCAGAGTGCCCTCCTACATGGGTTGCAAGCCCAGGGCAAAGAAGCCAACCAACATGTCCAAGACCACCAGAGTGATCCAAAAGCCAATAGGTGCCCCATGGACTTCTATGATAGGCTATGGGAGGCTTTTTGGATCTACATCTCATTTGACCCTGAGGCCTCTGACAATCAGCGAACTTTCAATAATGCTTTCGTGGCCCAGTCCTATGTCAACAATCGCCAAAAACTACAAAAGCTGGAAGGTTATGCTGGAATGAATTCTACTCAACTGCTGGAGGTGGCCAACAAGGTCTTCATAAACTGAGACCCCGAAGCACAGCAGAAAGCTGACGGATGAAACAAAAAGGATCCTTGTTGGCAGCAGCACTAGGGAACTCTGACCCAAACCATCCCACCCCACCACACAAGGGGGAACTATGTGCAAGGGCCCTGCTAAGGCAGGACCAATGTGCATACTGCAAGGAGGTTGGTCACTGGAAAAATGAGTGTCCTTATTGCAGAGGGGCAAGGAACTCACTGAAGAGAAAATTCCTGGCCAGCGAAGGAAAGTACCAACCTGAGCCCTCTCTGAGGGACCTCATCAGATTGGCAGGGTTGTTCTCAGACTTGGGTGGATCAGGCTCCCTGCTCCCAGTTGAGTTGTTGGTGGGGTGCCAACTGATGACATTTATGGTGGACACAGATGTGGAACATTTGGTGGTGACTGAACCTGTGGCCCGTTGACTGAGAAAAAGGCAACTATTGTGGGGGCCACTGTGGACCAAGCCACTCACCTGTTTTGCCATCCTTGATCATGCTAGCAGTGAGGACATCTGGTCTCTCATGCATTTCTATACCTACCAGAGTGTCCCATCCTCCTCTTGGGAAGAGACTTACCACGTAAGCTGGGGGCTCAGATAATGTTCTCTCCTGGAAGCAAATACATATGACTCTGAGAGAGAAGAAAGTTTTGCTCATGATGGTGACTGTGAGCCAAGAAGAATGGCTCCTGTACCAAACAGAAAGTGTTCAGATGAACCCTGACTTTCTGCAGAAGGAATTCCCTTCTGTCTGGGCAGAAGCCCCACCCTCCCCCCCGACTGGCCCAAAACCATGCATCACTGGTAATAGACCTACAACTGTGTGCAACCTCAGCCAGGCTGCTACAGTGCCCCATACCCAGAGAAGCCTGCCTGGGAATTAAGAAGCACATCCAGTGCTTGCATGATGAGGGAATTCTCACAGAGTGCCAATCCCCATGGAATATGCCCCTCCTGCCCATCAAAAAGGCACAAGGAAAAGACTATAGGCCAGTGCAGGATCTGCAAGTAGTTAACAGAGCTCTGACTGTGATACATTTGGTGGTCCCAAACCCATGCACACTTCTGGGCCTCCTACTGGCCCAAATAAAATGGTTCACCTGCCTAGATCTCAAATAGGCTTCCTTCTGCCTCAGGCTGGCACTGGCCAGTCAACCAACATTTGCTTTCAAATGGGAGGACCCCCACATGGGCAGGAAAATTCAGCTGACCTGGATTCACCTACTACAGGGTTTTAAAAACTCACCTACCTTGTTTGGGGAAGCACTGGCCATGGACTTAACTGCTTTCCCAGGAGAAGCTCTAAACTGCACCCTGCTTCAGTATGTGGTTGACCTATTATTGGCCAGCCCCAATCAAGAGGACTATTTGAAGGGAACTTGGGCCCTATTAGTCTTACTATCGAATGCTGGCTATAAGGTCTCTTGGAAGAAGTCACAGATTTGTAAAAAGACAGTCAAGTATCTTGGGTTCATTGTCTTGGAAGGACAACAGCCTTTGGGCCTGAAGCAGAAACAAGCCATTTGTGCTATACCTGAGCCAGGCACCCAGAAAAAGGTCTGAGAATTCCTGGGGGCAGCAGGGTTCTGCCTAATCTGGATCCCTGGTTTCTCAAACATAGCCAAGCCATTACATGAGGGCAACACAGGATCTGGAAAGCAACACTTGGACTGGGGACCCAAGCAGGAAGAAGCATTTAATGAGATCAAAAGACTACTAACCAGGGACCCAGCCCTGGGACTACCAGACATGTCAAGAGAATTCCACTGTTCATCCATGAGAAGAAACATGCAGCCCTAGAGGTTCTCACCCAAGCAGTGGGGCCCTGGCAGCAGTCCATGGCCTATTTGTCAAAGTGTCTGGACCCAGTAGCTTCAGGGTGGCCACCATGTTTACTAGCATTGGCTGCTACAGTAACCCTGCTCAAGGAAACAGACAATCTCACCCTTAGACAGACTGTCAATGTGAAGGTTCTACACGCAGTCACCACCCTAATGAACAGCCAGGGGCATTGATGGCTAACCAACACTAGAATGACACATTACTAAGGGCTCCTTTGTGAAAACCTCAGGATCTGCCTGGAGATGGTGAAGACCTTGAAACCAACCATCTTCCTGCCCAAGGGAGATGGCTCACCTGACCATGACTATGGGGAGAGGAAGTCTACTCAGGAAGGCCTGATCTGTCTCATATTCCACTCCAAAACCCTGAACTTGAACTTTTTATAGATGGGAGTAACTACGTGCAGGATGGACAACATAAGGCAGGATATACAGTGACCACGGCACATGAGATAATAAAAGCTGAACCTCTACCACAAGGCTGGTTGACACAGAGGGCAGAAATATGGGCACTCATCCGGACATTGCAGCAGGAAAAACGAAAGTGGGTCAAAATTTACACAAACTCTAAGTGTGCCTTTGCTACCCTGCATAAACATGGTGCCATATATAAAGAATGTGGTCTGTTAAAAGCCAGAAGAAAAGAGATCAAAAATAAAGATGAGATATTACAACTGTTAGAGGCAATTTGAGAGCCCACAGAAGTGTCGGTCATCCATTGCCAAGGGACACCAAAAGGGAAATGACCCTGCAAGCAGAGGAAACCAACTAGCAGATCAGGCTGTGTAATAAGCAGCAAGTGAGTCGGACCTTGTCAGAGACCCTGGGAACATCATGAAGGTTCTGCTAGTACCAAAGCTGCCAACTCCTTTGAGATATAGCTGAAAGGAAAACCTATGGGCCAAGACTGAAGGAGGAACCAAAGGAAAGGAAGGATGATGGGTGATGCCTGATGAATGGATATATATACCTGAACAATTGGCCCATCAGGTGGCCCTTTAGCAACATGAGCTTACCCACTTGGGAAAGACTGCCTTAGATGCCCTGCTGGGACGATACTCTCTGATCCCTCAACTTCCATCCCTCTGTGCCTCAGTCTCACAGCACTGCCTCATATGTGCTCAGAACAATGCACAACATGACCAAGAGGAATCCAGTGCTGTGGCCAGGCTCCTTTTGAAGATATGGAAATGGATTTCACAGAAATAGGACCTAGCAGAGGATACAAATACTTGTTGGTCTTTGTCTGCACCTTTTCAGGATGGGTAGAAGCATACTCAGCATGGACAGAGAAAACAAGAGAAATAAAAAAGGCCTTACTCAGAGACATTAATCCCAGATTCGGGATGCTACTGACCATAAGGTCAGAAAATGGACCTGCATTTGTGGTGGAAATAGTGCAACAAGTGGCAAAAGCACCGAACATTTGCTGAAATCTACATGTGGCCTACCTGCCCCAGAGTTCAGGGAAAGTAGAGCACATGAACCAAACCCTAGAGCAGGATATGGCCAAACTCAGTCAGGAAACCCAACTCTCCTGGACTGACATTTTGCCCCTGGCTCTACTGTGGGTATTCTATGCTCCTCGGTCCAAGATAGGATTTTCCCATTTTGAAATCTTCTATGGGAGACCTCCTCCACTGATTAGACTAGGAGAAAATATAAAGGAAGTGGGAAGCTTAGAACTTCATAAGCAAATGCAAGGCCTTAGAAAGACCATATGAGAGGTCCATAGGTGGGTAACTGACAGGATCCAAGTCTCGCTGGGAACAGAGCTAAATGCATACAAACCTGGGGACTAAGTCTGGGTAAAGATTGGAAAATGGAGCGCCTCAAACCCACTTGGAAGTGTCCCTACCCATTTATAGTAACCACCCCAACAGCTCTCAACATTGCAAGAATCATCCTGTGGATTCACCATACCAGGGTGAAGAGGGCAGCCCTGCCTCAAGATGAGGATGTCTGGAAAATCAACCAGGGTCCTGGAGAGCCAGTTAAATTCAAGATCCAGAAATGCCCACCACACCTGCTGGAGAACACCAAGCCCTGCTCTAGCCATACCCGGAAGCTGGCTAGTCAATGCATGATGGAACCTTGAGGAAGTCGCCAAGGATGAGCTGAGACTAATTAATCAAAACACCCCTTTTAATAGGGATCCCAACTCTGATGACCTGGCATTGCCACCCCTTGCTTCTCTTCCCCACAATAATCTTCGCTCTTACCCTCACTATAGGACTGACTGTAGGAGCTCCTGCCAACTCGTCATATTCCAGGAGACTCCTACTGATTATTTCATATCTCCTTGTGGTAGGATGTCTTGTGACTATCCTATGCCTGTGACCAGGAATCCCCTTACTCGAGAGCTCTGTGCTCAATCTGAGTATAATGGTACAAGAATCATGGAAAGCCATGGTGGCTGTCATAGAGGTTCAGCAGGAAAACCTGAACTCCCTAGCAGAGGTGGTATTACAAAACAGGTGAGGGTTGGACGTCCCCACTGCACAACAGGGAAGCCTGTGCACCATGCTAAATGAGAACTGCTGTTTCTATATAAATGCCACCTCACAAGTAGAAGAAAAATTGAGCATCTGGAAAAGAAACATAAAAATCATAGATGATATCAAAGTACAGATAAGAAGGGGGAGCTGGTTAGGAAACTTATTGTCAGCTGCATTCTGGTCACTTTGGACCTGGATCCTCCCCATGATAGAGCCAATCTTAATGGTCATTTTAATTTGGACTGTGCTTTATCAACACAATTGTGTGGATGGTAACGAATTGCCTGGAGGCCATCCGATTGGAGATGATGGTCCAAACCCAGTATACCCCACTGAGGGACAATGGTCACAGCCACATAGACACTGAGTATCTGCAGCCCAAGGAAAATTGATGCTCACTCCAGGATTGAAGAGAGTATCAAAAGGAGGGAATGAGAGGGCAAAACCCACAAAGGGACCAGCAAGACCTCCCAGGCAGGGCCACTGCCTTCCCGCTTTTGTGCTTCTGTAAAACTGCCTGCTTCTAGGAAAACAAAACTTACCCCTAAAATTTCATTGGTTCCCAAAATCTCACTCCTGACTGGTCCACTTCTAACACGTCATTTGTGTATGGTGTGAACTTAATCAAAACCTAAAACCGTATAAAAGCCTGTGTAAACCTACTGATGGTGTCCAGAGCTTGGAGTTTTAACTTCTCTGGCTCTGCCAGTGTAATAAATCTGAGTTCTCCAACCCTCCAAGTGTCACTTCATCTCACTATGGGATTCAGGTTGCTGTAACAGGGCATCTATTTACTAATATATGTAGGTTACAGAATTTATAAATATTGCTTAAGTAATCCAAGAAATCCAGCTACAATACCAGTTGTATATTAGTATACATTTAGAAGTTCCTTTACTAATCTAATATAGATAAGCTTATCAATTACCTTTTGTCACTAGTTATTAATTTGTTTCTTGATTGAACAAATTGTAGAATAAAAGAAATCTATATCCTTTAGAAGGTAGAGTGGTTAAAAAAATAGAATTAATTTAACAGCTAGGTCATTATTCCCTTAGAGAGAAATAGGCTTTGATTCTATTTTAGACAGAATAGAGATGGATAAGAACTTGGGGACAATGCAAACAAATGGACAAAAGTCTCTGAAAAATAAAGAGATTTAGATTCATGTATGAAAGAAAACAGGAATGGGCTTAGAAATGCAGGGAGGTGAAATGGTCTTAATACTAAGAAAGACTACTGCTATATGGAATGAGATAGTCAGGGCAGTAAACACCAGGTTCATAAAATTAAATATATATGTGTAAGTGTGCCATCTAGTGTGTGATATATTTCTTCCTTTGTCTTTCAGATTAGTAGTAAAAGTATTTCTAGTATGATAACTTTGTTGCTTTGGTGGCAAATACACTGGGGCTAAGAAGCTTAGGTTTTGACACTTCTTCGGGTAGACAACCACTACCGTGATCAGGGGGTGATTGCAGGGAACACAGGACACTCCTTCAATGAAAGTAGAAAACAGAGCAGTGATGATTTCAAAATTGTAACTCTCTCAGGCACAATGTCATAACAGGTTCTTAAAAGTAGTCCTAAATACATCAGCATGTGCAATCAGCAAATTTACTGACTTAAAAACAGTCCAGTGAAATCTCTTTTGCCTGTTAAACCTATTATTGCCCGTAATAAAAGCCTATGTATACTAATCACAGTGTATCATTTAAAATTTGCCTAACATTGCTAAAAATTCATGATGCCAGAATTTTTTGTTATACTCCACACATTTTTCCTTCAGAAATATAATTGGTTGTTCCAGATGCTGTCAATGATATAAATTGACCTCATGCTTGGAAGAAAGCTAAAAGATCAGGCATCCTTAACTTTCAGATAGAACATTGCTGTGGATACAAAGGTATTCAAAGGTACATGAATTTTATTTATAAATCGGTATCCTTTCTGTTATGCTTCTTGGTTTTTCTATATTTCATGTCTAATGGGTGCAAAAGTATTCTATATTTCTCATATTTATGCTCTTCAGAATTAATAACTTCTTCATTTGGACTATAATTGAATTAGTCTTTAATAAATTAAATTTTTATTTTTTAATTTAGCCAAGTGTTTCTCTATATTTCCTTAAATTTGAGTTCCAGAACCCAAAAGGACTTTCTAAAACCAAACCTCACACAGGAAATAGACTACAACTGTCAGCTAAATTTTTTTCCCCATAATTTTCTTATTAATTCATAAAACAAGAGACAGGATATTGACAGCCTGACTGTGGCTCCTATATCAGCATTATGACACCTTAAATTTACTTTCCATTAAAAAAAGTAGTTTAAGGTTTTCTAATTTTTCAGAGTGAGTCAGTAGCTTGGTACATGAAGCAATGTGCATTTATAGGATGTTTGGGTTTTGCTTCCTATTCCGTATGTGTAATTTGTAGAGAAATTGCAAAGTAGACCTAATGAAAGGAAGATGATACTGATGAAAGAGGAAATCTTTTGGGTGGAAATCATTCCACATTCATTGAATAATAAACGAATAGTAATATCAAAAATTAGAAACCTCTCTTTCTGAGAGAATTTCTGTTCAACCACATCTTTCACAATACAGATTTTCGGAACTCAAGAGTTAGAACACCGAGGATTAAATCTCATTCACTCCTTAATGTTTTGACAATTTACTTAATATCCTTTTCTTAAATGATTAGTCTTTGTTTTCAGCAGTGGTAATACCCCGTGGACAATACAAGAAAACTTTCTGATTCCCTGGTCTAAAGTATAAAATACTATGCAATAATGAAAAATATCTTAAAGATCTCATGAACTTTTAAAGCCAACTCTATGACTTTAGTCATTAATTGCAAATTATATTTAGATCCTGTGACTTTAGGTGACTATAGTTACAGGAAAATGGCTTTTAAAAGTATATAATGATAGATGATTCATTTCCCTGAACTTACTTAGCTAATGACCTAAATGAAAAGCATCCTTATATTACTCTGACTCCAAAAACAATAATGGGCTGAGAATTAAAAATTATATACAAATGAAATAACCTTATAAAAAAGTAGTCCCAACATTTTACTAGCAATAGTCTCATGTGAATTATTTGTATTTTAGGAAGCATTAATTATGTTACATATGAGTTAATAAAAGCAGGTGTCAACTTATATTTTAGGGCCATCAAGAAATGGGGACCTGGATTTTGTTTGCCTGCCTTTTGGGAACAGCCTTTGCTATGCCTGTGAGTATAAATCAATGTCCAATTTCACAAGCTTGGAAATAAAATCTGCCACAGCTGGTAAACTTCAGGGTTTAAAATAGTACAAGATCAGATGTCTTCAAATGTCTGTGTTTAAGAAACACATTTAGGAGGTTGTTATTTAAAAAAAAAAAAAAGATTCCCAGATGCCCTGGCAAAGATTCTGTACAGCTGGGGTAAAGCCTAGGGCTTTGCATTTTAACAAGCACCCTGGAGATTCCATTGAAACAATTAGCTTATAACATCATCACCTATCTGTAGATAAAATAAATTTTTGGAAAGGACCTTTGAAAGACCACCAGAGTAATTGTTTAAGCAGCCTTAGATAAATATACAAAAATACTAATTTTACCTAAAACACAACTTCTTATAACCTTGCAAATATCCTCCTACCCTCCAAACTGCTGGGCTGTTAATCCTTGAAAGGGTAAACTTCTGTGTTAGGAATTTCTTTCTTGAACCATCTTCCTGTTCTGAGAGGCCTCATCCTTTTGAGTGGACCTTCTAAGTATATGACTTCTGTGTGGCTGTCCAGAATCCTATGTATGCCCAATACACATGGATATATTTTACATCCAAATGCATCAAGGACTAGAAGTCTGACCAATTCTCTCTAAACATGGGTACATAAGAGATTAGATCACATACAGACAAAGCAGGATCCATCTGCTTTTCGGCAGCATAAAGAGCAGTTGATACAACCAGAAGCCAGCAAAGCTTGAATATCTGCCTCCTCTCTTCCTCTGTCCCCCATAAGACCAAGACTCTGTGCTCTGCCTTCCTGAAATCCTGCACTGTAGCAATTCCTAGTACAGCTTTGCTGTACACTTGAAACTAACATTATAAATTGACTGCACTTCAATAAGAATTAAAAAAACAAAACAAACAAACAAACAAAAACCAGAGCCTTAATCAGCTCGCTGCCTGAGGGAGGTGATCTGCATGATTCTCTGTTCTCTCCTTCTCCATTCCAGGACCAATCTAAATTCCACATGTAGTCATCAATCACTTGCCTCCACTTTTGCCAAGACAGACAGTCCTGGTTTAGATAATTATTCAGGTTGTTTTTCATTTTGAACGTTAAGATTTTTCTACTATAGAAACATTGATAGACTAATAAAAATAAAAGAACAGAATAAAAGAACTGTCCTAAACTTCAAAAATCAACTCTTTCATTTTTCATGGGATTCACAATGTTTCCACTTTACTGCACCCATCTTGTTTTCATATTCATTGATAATTCACACATAGTTGTCCTTTTTGTTGTTGAGGTGCTATTTACTTTGCATGCCAATTATGAGTAATCTCGTTTGGTATGTATCCACCTCCTCATCTATAAGAAAAGATTTGTGAGACAATTCTCTTCTTGTTGGTATTTTGCAATCGTGTTAAGAGAAACATCTTTCTCTTCCCAACATGGAGTGAGTTTCACCAAGGAGTAAGATAATGGATGGGCTAGAGTAGAATTATTAGACAGGAGGGATGGAGGGGTGTCTGAAAATCACTGGAGGTTAAATGTGTGCTGGTTTCTGCTTCCAGGTCTCTCACTCTAAGACTACAAGCCCAGGGGGAAATCATTTAGCTGTTATGGACCTCCTCAAAATAAGAGGGCTCTTTTCCTACACAGCGTACATGTTCAAACAAAAAAGTAGACCTCAGATATATTCTGCACTATATAGATTTTAAAAAAGTGGCTTCAGTCTCTCTTAATGTGAACAATTGCATATTGACTTAATCTCTTCCTCTCTCTCTCCCTTTCCTCTCCCTCTGCCTCTCCCTCTCCCTCTTATCTTCCTCTCCCTCATTATTTTTCTTCTCCTTTCCCCCTCCCTATAAAAGCTACCACCTCATCCTGGGCACCCTGGTTATATCAACTTCAGCTATGAGGTAATTTTTCTCTTTACTAATTTTGATCATTGTTTGAGTTAACAATGCCCTGGGCTCTGTAAAGAATAGTGTGTTGATTCTTCATTCAAGATGTTTCTCAGTCCCATTTTTTTCAGTTCTCATTACAAGCTTCCTGGTTTAAGCCCTGAAGGGTCATCTCAAGCCTTCATTGCCCCAGAACACTCCCACTTGGCCTCTCTGACCCAGGCCCTCCTCCTTATATGGCTATAAAGTTTATCCATTGTGAACTACCAGTCAGGAGGACTGCATGGTAGGGCAGAAAGTGAACTCTGGCTGAACAGCTTTGTTCTATCCCAGCCTGTAAAATATAGGGAATCAGGTAAGATGTTATTTAAGATCCTTTCCAGCTAGAAAACTCCGGATTCTAAGATGTTCACACTCTGTGTGACTCCCTCATTTTTCTTTACTGAAAGATTAGAGACCAAGAGGTCTGTGAGACATACTACAGTGCAATGGAAAGCATGAGATTTCTGGCAAGCAGTCTGACGCTCTGATCAACTAACCATACCAACCATGTGACCTTGGGCAAATCATTTTTTCTTTCTGGAACTTCAGCTTCCTCATCTGGAGAAGGGAAATAATTATAATACTCACACAAAATATTGTTTGAGGGGCAAAAGAGTTAAGCAATATAAAATGTGCTTTATTAAGTACAACTTGAGCCAGGTTAATAATTGTTGTACTGATAATGAATCTTGTACTGCTTACTACATGAAGGAGTTCCCCAACCTAAGGGAAAGCCATTTAGAAAGGAGGCAAGCTCTTAATTCTTTCAAATGTTCAGATGACAATCCATGAGCATGTTTACTCATACAAGCTGAGGAAAAGTGTTAATATGAATTTGAGGCAAGACTTTCTGTTAAACCTTAAAAGGTTGACATTTTTGACATGAAGAAGCCTGTATTTCTAGGATGAGTGACAGTGTTTCTGCTTCCTTTATTTTTTTCATTGTGACATCAGATCAAAAAAGGATGTAATGAATGTTACATCACATTAATTTTCTGTTTTGTTTTTTCTTGCAAAGAAGAGCAGGAGCTGTGGAATTAAGCAGGCTTACTACTCAGTCAAGCTCGTGTACCTCTTTAACTCTCCGTGACCTTGTCTGTAAAAGTGAGGGTGATGATACTTGCCTCAGAGTATGTGAGAGAACATGAAAAATGTGTATGGTGGATGTAAGGTAATGCCTGGCACATAGGAAGCACCTGCCAAATGTTGACCTTATTCTTTCTTCCATAGAACTCATATTTTCAGGCTATCAGTATTGACAGGACTGCATTAGTGAGTCTGTGTTTCATGTAAATGAATTAAAACAAATGTATTCTAATGTCTCTTTCTCTTAAGGTGCTTACCCCTGTGAAATGGTACCCGAACATAATAAGACATCCGGTATGTAGTTTTTTTGGTTTTTATTCCCTTAAAATATTAAGCATGAATTTCAATTCCCTTTTAAGTGAGGTAACATATCTATGCCGCATATAGAACTAATGGGATGTCTAGTTTGAAAAACGTCTTATCTGTATACACAGTTAGAAATTCTTGCACAGGAAAAAATGAATAAGTATTAATATTGTCATAATGACAAAGAAAACATTGCTACTTCTCCAGCCGGAAGTCAATGGAGCCGATGGTAAACCTGACTCTTTGTTTCTCACCAGTACCCTTCCTATGGTTACGAACCCATGGGTGGATGGCTGCACCACCAAATCATTCCCGTGGTGTCCCAGCAGACTCCCCAGAATCACGCCCTGCAGCCTCATCACCACATCCCCATGGTGCCAGCTCAGCAGCCCGTGGTGCCCCAGCAACCAATGATGCCAGTTCCTGGCCAGCACTCCATGAGTCCAACCCAACACCACCAGCCAAACTTCCCACTGCCCGCCCAGCAGCCCTACCAGCCCCAGCCCGTCCAGCCGCAGCCTCACCAGCCCATGCAGCCCCAGCCCATGCACCCCATCCAGCCCTTGCCGCCACAGCCACCTCTGCCTCCGATGTTCCCCATGCAGCCTCTGTCTCCCATGCTTCCTGACTTGCCTCTGGAAGCTTGGCCATCAACAGACAAGACCAAGCGGGAGGAAGTGGTGAGTACACCTCGAAGTCACTACAACACATGTGAAAATGGTAAAGCAAAATTGGCCTCCAGAGTTCTAAATTCTCAAACAATCTAGGGGCGAGAGTTTCAGTAGCTATGTTCAATAAGTGTATTAGTCCAAGCGTGTGTTGTAAGTTTATATTATAAATGAGTTTGTTTATCAATATGGCATATTTATTGTGGGTGCAAAATCTACAGTTATTTTGAATTCCAGCCACAGTATGAATTACTGAAATACACTCATTTTAAGGACGATAGTTCTTATCTTTCAACAGTTTGACCAGCAAAGGTAGGCCAGAATTACACTGAAAGATACAAAAAGAGTACTTTTGGATGTGAGGAGATGCAGGTATCAGAACAGTTTAAAAAATGGTAGTTGGAAAAACTCTTTAAATATACGTAAGGGAATATTATCTGCATTAGGTGGTTTTTAATGTAATTTGAAGGCGGCTAAATTAGACAAATGTATAGATTCCATTTCATTGCTGAGATTAAACATAAAATTATAATAAGAGTTTTTTTTTACAAGTTAGCTCAAAATCTCATTTCATTATAAGAAACTTTTACAAATAAATGAGAAATAACCAATACACTTACTGAATTCATTCTTATAAACCCTTCTTGCTTCATATATGAGTTTATATGAGTTTACAATCTACAAATGCTGTTAGTGATTAGCTACTTAGAAACAGTGAGGGGTGAGGTGACCGGAATGTGTAGTCAAGACATGCAGATTCTTGGGTTGCCCTTGCTCCAAGAAAGAAAATGGTTCTTTCAAATTTATAGGTGTTTATTTTCCAGTTTCTAAAACAGGGGAATGTAACTGGATCAGATAATTTTAAAGGCTCTGTTTAAGTATTTATAGTGTTAGTACAAATAGTAAATTAAAAAATCAATTGTTTAAAAATTAGCCAAAATCATTCAAGTAATAAAAATATTTTTATTAAAAGTAATTGGTCAAGCAAAAATACTTATATGCAAATAGAGTTTCATAATTGTGAGTATATTTATGAAAAATGTGGAACACTGTATCCCAAATACTGTAGTACCCTTAGTTAATGATTTCAGTCCAAGCTACATGTTCTCTCATTAAATAGAAAATATGTATTTTTATTGGTTTGTTAATAAATATGGCTAGGGATTGTACAGTGTGTTCATACTGTCCAAGCTATTTATGGATAGATGACTTTAGTTAGAATGTTTATACCCTTTAAAACTTTGTTTCTGCATGTGTAAAATTAGGATATAGCTGGACCTTCTTAGAACTGTTTACAGAAAATAATCTAAAATGATTAACTGAGATTCTGGCAGGCAGGAGATACTCAAAGAAAGATAGCTATTATTATTTTAATATTATATAAAGTCCTGAAGGCAGTAACTATGTTCATGGACACCTCCATACCTCATGACAGTGAAATAATAAAGAACTTTTGGAGCTTGTAAAGTTCGCAGCTTTCATGTAGCATATTTTTTCAGTAAGATGGAAGATGTATATGTTATTGTATGTGGCATTTTGCAGCAATATTATCTTAAATGTTCCTTTTGCTATTTTTTTTTCAGGATTAAAAGATCAGAAAAATGAGAGAACTAAATTAGATATTTCAGTTGCTCTTAGGAATGTCACAAGAACATATTGATTTGTGCCTACAATAAGTTTACTAGTAAATTCTGTAACTAAAATAAGTACCATTAGAATCCAATAAAATGTTTTTAAAATTATCTGTGTATTATTTTTGAATTAAATACAAAATTTCATGTCACTTGAGGGAACATATAGCTTGTACCATACAAAACTGGTGGTGTGGCAAGCAATTTTTTAAAAAAATTTAAAATATACTAGCCTCAAACCTGTTTTTATATGTTAGTTTATGCATGTTAACATTTATATATGATAAAGTAAAAAAATCTGTGACTTTGTAAAGTCACTCGAACTAAATTCTTGAAAAATATTTACATTACAAGATGAATTAAGACTTGGAACACTGATTTTATACTTAATGTTATTTGTCAAAATCTGATCTTTTGATGCTTCTGATTTAAGTGAAAAATATGTTAAATAAAATTACGTGACATGCTAAATAATACACCAAACTTAAAATTACTTAATTAGTTTTGCAAAGAAAACTTTAATTAAATTTAAAATATAAAATTTACATGCAAGTTATTTATTTCACTTCATTATTTTTAGCATGATAAATTCTATTTTATAATCTTCAAATGTTAACAGATACACAAATGGACTAAAAGTGAAATTTCTTTCTGTCCCATTTTTAATTTTAAATCTTTTTTTTTTCTTCTGTACTCACACAGAATTGTAAACCGTCTTTGCAGGTTTTACATTACATATTACCTGCCATAACTTTGTTATAGTTAAGGACTCAATTATGTCCCATAATGAATAAACATAACTTTATTGGGAGGATGTTGATATTAAAACAGATAATTTGAGTTTTAAATCTTTAGATTCAATAAAACACGAATGAAAGCTTTTAATAAATTGACACAGGGGTGCTTTAATCAAAATGGTAAATATTTATTAACCACCTTCTAGGGCAAGACACTATTCTATGTCCTCTTAAAAATAGTAAGTCCCCATCCTTAAAGAATCTAGAATCTACCACAGGGATAAAATAAGCGTACAAACAATATGACAGATATATAGTCAAAATGCTCTGGCAAATATTGTAGACATCATTAGGTATGGGTCCAACAGCTTTCCTCATCTTTCATTCCTAGTTGTTGCCAAAGATGTAATTAATTCCAGCATTTGGAATTCCATGAGGTCAAGAGAGAGGAGCCTCCTCCCCTGTCCCAGGGAAAGGTTTTCACTCCTCCATGCAAAGTATAACATTGATTATTGTAACTCTATTCATCTTGCTGGTGATTGATTAAGGGATGCCTTGTGGTAGAACCTGGACAATAAATGAAGCTAAAAGGAATATCTCTTAGATGAAGAGGAGCTTCTGGATCTATTGATTTGAAGATGTAATGCTGAGAGTGTGATTGCCAATTTGTGATAATTCCTGGTCAAATTCCCTCTACTTTTTAGATAGCCTTCCTGTATCCCTGAATTAACCAACTCTGAGACCATCTACCTCTAGTGCAAAGGCACTTGTTCTTGGAATATGTTTTTCAGTTGTGGGTTATAATCAACCGTATGGATATTGACATCAGTTACAGAATATTCATCATTTATGCCATAACAATGAAATGTCTCTTAATGTTTCCAATAATATCAAGATTTTCTGGCCAGGATTCAGACTATGTTATCTCCTGTTTGCTTTTTGTGGTTCATGAAAATACTGCCTTATAATTACTGTTGTTGGGAAACATTTTAAAGACTGAGTTTAAGGTCAACACTTCAAAAGGAACATAAATTGGAAAACAGCTGGATTAATAAACTAATAGATACTGGTATGAATATTTCTAGAAATCTATTCCTGAACTCTTGGCTTTATCTTCTAGCAAATATCTTTGAACCCATCCTGCTACAATCATGTATAAAGTTTCAGCAAGGCATGTAGCATGTAGCACTTGCTCGATTAGTGTTACTTAGGAGGAGGGAGACAAGAATGATGATAATGGTGATGTCAGAAGCCAGTACAATAGTTCCCCTTTACCTTAGGGGTATGCATTCAACAGCAAAAGGGTAGAAAAAGTTATTCCTTGCAAATAGTCACGAGAAGAAAAGCAATAAAGGTTATGTACTATCAGACAAATATATATTAAGTCAAAACTGTTACAAGAAACAAAGGGAAATATTATAGATCGATAAAAGGGGTATTTCACCAATAAAATATTATGATTATAAACATATGTTCACCAAACATCAGAGCTTTAAAATATTTAAGTAAGCATTGATAAAAAAAAGGGAGAAATGCATAACTCTAAATAATGTTAGAAAGCTCTCCAATACTCCACTTTTATGCATAAATGAACCAGAGAAGATCCCTGATGAAACAGTGAATGTACATAACACTTAAATTCAACTGAGCCTTATAAACATAAAGAACGCTCCATCCAAAAACAGCAGAATACAGGTTTTTCTCATGGAACATTCTTTTGGAGAAACCATATGCTAAGTTACACACAAATCTTAATACATTTAAGAAGACTAAAATCATACAAAGTATCTTTTCTGATCAAAAGGAACATATATGTGGAATGTAAGGATAATTCATCATAGAAAATCACTCAATATAATGAATCATATTAATAAAAAGAGAACACTAGTTTATCTCAGCTGATGCAAAAAAGACATTGACAATGCATTTGATCAACACTCTTTTATAAGAAAATCACTCAACAAAGTAGGACTATTAAAAAACTACCTAAACATAATAAAAGCCATATATGAAGAAAGAACAGATAACCATACTCAGTGACATAAGACTGAGAGTTGTTCTCTAACACCAAGGGGGAAAAAAGAGACAAAGATGTGCACTTCACCACTTTTATACAATATAGAATTGGAACTCTTAGCCAGAGCAACTAGAGAGAAAAGGAAACAGATATACATCTAAATTGGAAAAGAAAAAGTAAAATTATCTGTTAGCATATGACATGATCTTAAACTTAGATATGCTGTTGGAGCTAATAAAAGAATTCAGTAAATATGCAGCAAACAAAATCAACATACAAAAATCACTTGAATTACTAGACTCTAACAATGAACATTAAAAAAATTATATTCGGAGAAAATTCTATCTACAATAGCATCAAAAAAAAAAAAAAAAGAATTAGTTTAACCAATAAGTAAAAGATGTGCCCTGAAAACTATAAAACATTGTTGAAAAAATTAAACATATAAATAGAAAGTAATCATGTTCATGTATCAGGAATTAATATTGTAACTATATAAATACCAGTCCAAGTAATCTATAGATTTGGTGAAATTTCTATCAAAATCTTGTTTTTTTTCTTTTTAGAAATAGTAATATTCTTTCTAAAATTTATATAGAACTTAAAGGAATTCCGAAAAGTCAAAAATATCTTGAAAAAAGAAAAAAATATGGAAAACTCACTCATTCTGATTTCAGACCTTAATCCAAAGTTATAGTAATCAAAACAGTGTGGATCTAGCATAAGACCAGACCTATGGACAAAGGGAATACAAAAGAGATCCCAGAAATAAAGTCTTGAATAGATAGCCAGATGATTTTTGACAGGGATGGTAAGCCCATTCAATAAGTAAATGACACTCTTTTCAACAAATGGAACTGAGAACTAGGTATCCCTATTAAAAAAAAACAAAACCCACAAAATTGGACACTGTCTTAGCAGTGCATATAGGAAGTAACTTCAAATTGATCAAAAGCCAAAGATAGAAAATTTTTAAGAGAAAACAAGGAGAAAACTTCATGGCATTGGATTTCATAGTGATTTTTAAAAAATATATGACACCAGAAGCTCAAGCAAAAAAAAAAAAGGAAAAAGAAAAAGAAACTGGACTTCTTCAAAATTAGAAAATTTTTACACCAAAGGACATTATTATCAGAGTGAAAACACAACCCAAAGAATGGGATAAAATTTCTTCAAATCATATATCAGATAATGGTCTGCCATCTTGATTATATAAAGAAATTTTTTAAAAACCTTGAATTAATAATAGGCAAAGGATTCAAACAGATATTTTTCCAAAGGATATATATCATGACCAATAAGCATATGAAAAGAGGCTTACCATCTTTAATTATGAAATAAAATAAAAATAAGGTACTTTTCAGTCATGAAAGAAAAAAACAAAGAAAAAATTATAAAATTTAGCAAGGATATGACAAAACTTTTAAAAATTGTGTATTTTTGGCAGGAGAACCAAAGGTACAGTTTCATGGAAAAGAGTATGGTTGTTCCTCAAAAAAGTTAAGTACAGAATTACATGTTTTAGTAATTCCCAGTTAAGTACCAAAGAATACACTAAAAATATCTGAAGTAGGGACTCAGATATTTTTACAACAATGTTTATAGCAGCAGCATCAACAATAGTCAAAAGATTTCTATCAACAAAAATTCTCAACTGCCCATCAATGGATAAATGGATGAAATAAATGTGGCATACTATACAATGGAATATGATTTGTCTTTTAAAGAAAGGGAATCCTGATAACATGTATAAGCCCTGAAGACATTATTCTATGTGAAGCCAGAATCAAGAGGACAAAATATAAGGTATTTGGAGTAATTAAACTTGTAGAGACAAAAAGGAGAATTTGATCTCCAGAAGCTCAGAAGAGAAAAGAATGGGGAATTATTATTGAACAGATACAGATTTTCAGTTTGGAAAAAATTTTGCAGATTCATCGTGATTATGGTTTACCAGAAGTCTGAAAATATACTTAATACCACTAAGCTGTACACTTATGTTTAAATGTTTAAAAAGGTAAATTTTGTGTTACATATATTTAATAACATTAAAAAAAATTTTTTGAAAGATAAAAACAGAACGGAAACAGTAAAAACAGTCACTTTTTTTTAATGTCAAGTAAACAAATGCGGTAAAAATCCACTCTTCATTTAGGGAGCAATGGGAAGTTTTGTGAAGACCCAAACTTTCTTGGTCTTAATCTCATCCATGTGCTTTTGAAATGCTCCTTGACTCCCCCAAGACATTCATTGTTAGTGACTAACAGATACTGGTAGTATTTTCCTTTCATGCCTGTTGTAATTTCATCTCTTCACCTGTTCCTTCTCTACTTCGTAAAGTAAAAGAAAAAAAAGTCCATTAGTTTTTACATTAATTGAGAACTGTCAGGTCCAGAAGTCCCTAGTCTTTCCTTGATTTGACTCAGTACCCTCCCATGTACATCCTTACCACAAACCCTGAATTCCAGCCAAACAAAACTGTTCCCTCATATTTTTATGATTTTCTGTGTTTGATTCCATTTCTTTCCCCTTCTCTTTAATTGCTCTTTACTTAAAATATCTCACTGATTATCATAGCTTGCCTATGTTCACAATGCTGTAGGTTCCTTTCTTTTTTGCCCACTGAAGAACATTGCTCAGTCTATTGTTCTATAAATCAACTCTTTTCCCTTCCCAACTGTATAATTCTCATAAAAACATAGTGTTATGCCTCCCACTATACAAAACAAAATTCTTGAGCACTTCTTTTTTAGCCTGTATTTCTTTTTTTTCCTCCTTTTCATAATAAAAAATTCCTTTTAAAAATTGCTTCCTTTTCTCTCCTCCCAGTCTTTCTTTAACTGGCTTTAACTGAGATTTTGCCCTCATCATTCCATCAACTCTGGTCTTATTAAGACTACCAACAATCTGGATATTGTTAATTCCTCTGATAAGTTTTTAGACTTTATCTTAGTTGACTTCTATCAGGGTAATCACTTTTTTGCCCAAACCAGAACTCTTTGAGAGTGAACGTAGGCAATTTTGATAGTTTTGATAACTAAGAACTAATACAACATGCCCTATTACAATTGTATATGGAAAACTGAAACATTCATCACAGCCATTTAATACTTCTTCTTCTGGCCCTTATTCTTCTAGGTATCCCATATCCCACCTATGCCGCTTCCTTCTTCTTACCCCCTTATTCTGAAATGGAGACTGAACTTTGCATACTTCAATTTGTTCTTGCTGTTGAGGTGAGGTTCACATAATATAAAAATTAACCATCGTAAATTGTACAATTCACTGTCATTTGATACATTTACAAGATTGTGCAAATGCCCTCCTCTGAATATGAAGTTACAGAACATTTTCATTATTCTACCAAACATTTATAAACCCAAAAGTTGTTATTTTCATTACTCCCTCTTCCCGTACATTGGAATCCACCAATTTGATTTCTATCTCCATGCATTCACCTATTAAGAATATTTTATATAAATATAGTCATATACAAGTGATCATTTGTCACTGGCTTTGTTCACTACATATGTATTTAAATTTTATTCACATTGTAGTGTAGTGTGTATCATTGGTTTATTAATTTTTGTGGCTCAGAAATATTCCATTGTATATACATACCACATTTTATTTACCCATTACTATATTGATGGTCATTTGGGTTGTTTATACATTTAATTGTTGTAAATAATGCCTTTATCGGAATTTTAAGGAACTGATTTCTAAAGCAGTGGAAACCTTCTGCCTTCCCATCAGCAATATACAAGTGTAATTACTTCACATACATGACAGAAATTACTATTAAAAAAAATTAACCTATGCAATTTGCTATGAAATGGTATCTCATGTTTTGATTTGTATTTCCCTGCTTACAAAATGATCTTGGCATCCTTTTGTATGCTTATGGGTCATTTATATATCTGTATTCTTTGGGGAAATGTCTATACTAAAGACATTTGCCCATTTTTTTCATTAGCTTGTTATTTTGTGTGTATTTTATTGTGTGTATATGTTCTTTATATATTCTGAACACTAGACTCATCAGATATTGTTTCTCACATTATGAAGATTGGGTTTTCATCTTGATAGTGCCCGTTGATGCACAAAATACTATAATTTTAATAAAATCTAATTGACCTTTTTTCATGTTTGCTCTTCCTTTCAATGCCATATCTCAAAATCTATTTCCAAACACAATATTATGAAGATTTACAATTTTGACTTCTGCTAAGAGTTTAAAGATTTTAGTTTTTTGTTTAGATAATTGTTCCATTTTGGTTTAATTTTTTTATATGGTCAGAGAGAGGGGGTTGAATGTCATTTTATATATTTGTATACAGTTTTCACCAACCACTTTTGAAGAGGCTGTTCTTTTCCCATTTCGTTGTGTGTAAGGGTTAAATAATCAATGATGCACTGGCTTATTTCTGAACTCAATTCCTGTTTAATGGTATGTCTATCATCATACAAATACCACACTAACCAGATTACTGTAACTTTCTAGTATTTTTGAAATCTGAAGTGTGAGCTTCTCCAATTTTATTCTCCTATTTCAAGATCATTTTAACTATTTAGTCCTTGCAATTCCATTTGAGAATCAGCTTTTCAGCAAAAAAATAGAAAGTCACTACTACAATGATTGAATTTTCTGGACACTATATCACTCTAGACAGTTTGCCTTTATAACAAGATTAAGTGGTCTAATCATGAATGTAGGATGTCTTTCCATTTTGTACATCTTTAATTTTTCAACAATATTTTATAGTTTTCACTTTCTTGGTTGAATTTATTTTTAGGTATTTTAGTCTTTTGGATATTATTATAAACATAATTATTATTTTATTTCACTGATTATTAACTGCTGGTGTATACAAACACAATTTAAAAAAAAATTCATATTATTTTTCACCATAAGCAACTACAAGATCTTGAATATATATTCCCTGTGTTATGCAGTGTAAAGTTGTTTATCTATTTTGCATATACCTGTCAGTATCTACAAATCTGGAACTCCCAATCAATACCTTCCTACCCTCCTCCCCCTGGCAATCACAAGTTTGTATTCTATGTCTGCAAACACAACTATTTTTTGAGTATTTACCATGTATCCTGAATACACACTGACTTTGCTGAATTTGTTACTTCCAGTAGTTTTGATGGAATCATTGGAATTTTCTGTATATAAGATCATGTTCTTTCTGAATAGAGATGACCCTATGTCTCTACATTTGATGTCTTTTTTTCTCTTTCTCATGTGTCTAGCTACAGTTTACAGTACAATTATGAATACCAGCAGTTAATGTAAGCATAAATATTGTGTTCATTTTCTACCACAGACTAGATGGCTTGAACAACAGAAACTTATTTCCCCACAGTTCTAGTGGCTAAAAGTCCAAGATCAATGTGTCATCAGATTTGCATTCTTTGGATGTCTTTTCCCTTGTCTGGTGGATAATTGCCATTTTGCTGGGACCTCACATTCCACTGTATATGGGCATGTCTCTGTCCTTTACTCTTTTTCATATAAGAATATCATATATTAGATTAGGGCCTATCTACATGGCTTCATTTTAACCTAATTACATTTTTCAAGGACCTATCTCTAAATACAGTCAGATTCTGAGGTACTTGGATTTAGAATATCTCAAAATGCATTTTGAAGGAACACAATTTGGGGCATAAACATGTCTTGATATTTATTTTAAGGGAAAGTATTCAGCTTTTCCTGATAGACTGTGTTATTAATGATGATATCATGAAAACCCTTTATCATGTTTAAGTTCCTATTTAGTCATAGTTCTCAGCAATTTTATCATGAAATTGTGTGTGTGTTTTTTTTAAAGTGCTTCTATGCATTAAGGGATCACATAGCTTTTCTTATTTATTCTATAGACCTGGTGGTACATTACACTGATTGGTTTTACTACATCAAACAAGCCTTGCATTCCAGGAATAAATCCTAGTTGGTCATGGTGAATGATCTTTTAAATATGCTGCTGGATTCAGTTCTTAAGTATTTTGTTCATTTCTGCATCTATATTCATAAAGGATATTGATCTTCAAATTGTCGGAAGTTTTGTTGTTAACATTTTTATCTGGCTTGGTACCAGGGTAATGCTAGCCTCATAGAATGAGAAAATGTTCTATCCTCAGGGGGTTGAGTAAAGACGATGGAATAAAGAGACTCATAGCTTGTCCTCTCCTACAAATATATTAAGAATGAAATCTACAAACCCACTGAATTGCACAGAACACTTACAAACTCTGGCAGAGTGTGTCTCGCTTCAAAACACAGGAGGATTCTCACAAAATCCAGTAACAAGAAAAAATGGAAAAGAAAAAAATCAGTGCAGGACTGGTCCCGCAGGGAAGGAGTAGCAAGGAAAAAATGCACCCTCAGGCTGGGATATCCCCTCTCCAACTGGGAGGTCAGTGAGGACAGAAGTGGATTTTATGAGACTTGGAGAAGAAAGTGGCAACCACTTGACAGACAGAACTAAAGGAAACTGTCATGGAGCTTCCCTGTGAGCTGTGGCCCTAGACATGAGCTGGTAGGGATGAGCTGGGACTGGCTCTTGGGTATTGGTGAGAAGCCCAGACAGAGGGCTGGAGCCCACTGCACAGAGACAGCCTCAGGGGACTGGAGGGCAGTGTGAGCCCTGGCTGGGGTTCTGTGGGGAACAGGACAGCCTGAGACCCACATAAAAAGTGGACCACTGTTGGTGTGTGTGACGATGAGGGGTGCAGCACACTTGCAACATAGCCACTTTCTGCTGAGTTCCATTGTTGGTGTGTTCCTGTGAGAAGAGAGGTGGGGCTTGGTCATAGCCACCACTGTTGCACAGAGGCAGGCTAAAGGCTGAATCCATACCCTGCAGCCCTGCAGCTTCACAGGCAGGACTGAGAGTTGTTTACAGCCGCAGGCAGAGACAGCACATTTGCTCTCTCTGGACTCTGTGGACCCATGCATCAGGGATGAACAGGCAGTGAGTAAATTGCTGATGCAAGGTGGGGACGAGTATGGGTATTTACAACAGGACGGCATACCATCTGCAGAGGTGGAGATGGATTCTGCACTGACTCTGTGATGCACCATGGATTCAGGTGCATGACTGCATGTTTGCTACAGCAGGTTCTAATGCCTACCATTGGTGGATCTGCACTGGTGTTTCCTGGAGCTCAGAACCTGGGGGACACCAGAGCACATGGCTGACATTCCCACAGATAAAGTGCAGACAAGGATAGCATCAACAAAAACTACTTTGTAAGCCTGTGTAACAAGTGACAGACACCACCCCAGAGGGCACATGCCAGTGAACATCTCCTGCCTCCTCTTCTTCCTAGCTGAAGTGTGCCAACCCTGTGTACTACACACTACAGCTCAGAAATTGGCCTAGAAGCCTCTATTCCAGCAACAGGGGAGAAGACCAGGACCCTGTCAGGGCTGTGACAACCACAGAGCAAAAAAGGAGGCCCCACTCAACAATAATCAGGGCAGGCTCTGGCCACCACAGCACCAACCACACTCCCAATCAAAGGGATAACAGCCAACATGCATGGAAGAAAGACATGACAACCAACCATATTAAGAACAGCCATCACCACACAGTCTACACAGGAATGCACCCACTTTAAATAAAACAAACAAATAAAAATAAAACAGCCTTCCAAGACCATAGTAGATAACTGATATTCCTAAATCCGTAGAGCCAGAGAAATATAAGCAAAATGAAAAAGCAAAGGAACTATTAACTATTAGAAGAACAAGAGAAATCCCCCAAAAGAATGATCAATGAAATAGACCTTGATTGTCTATTAGATCATGACTTCAAAAAGGGAATGATCAATGCACTGAAGGAACAAAAAGAGACTATGAATAGAGACAGAGAATACTTCAAAAAGAAAATTGAAACTCTAAAGAAGAGTCAACCCAAAATAGAAAACTCACTTGCTGAGACAATGGCCAAGTTAAAGGCAGTTAAAAGCAGAGTAGATAATGGAGAAGAATGAATAAGTACCTTAGAATACAGGATAACAGAAGTCACATAATTAAAACAGCAAACAATAAAGCAAATAAAACCAATAAAAGCAATATGAGGGACCTATGGAGTAATATAAAATATGCCACCCTATACAAAAACAGCACCCAGAAGGAGAAGAAAGAGAAAAGGGAATTGAAATGGTATTTGAAATCATGACTGAAAATGTTCCAAACCTAAAGAAAAAAAAATTCAAGTACAGGAAGCACAGAAGGTCCCAAACAAGAAGAATCCAAACAGACTTACATCAAGACATGCCATAATTACAATGGCCAAGTTTAAAGATAAAAGGAAAGATTCTAAAAGCAGTAACAGAAAAACAAAGAGTTGTTTACAAGGGAATCCTTGTGAGGCTTTAAGCTGATTTTTCTACACAAACACTGCTAATCAGAAGGAAGAAGCAAGATATATTCAAAGTCCTACCTAAGAAAAAGCTGCAGGAGGAGAAAGAGAAGATGGCAGAGCAGTAGGACATTCGTAGCTCACCCTCTCCCACAAATACAAGACTCATATCCATGGACCCACTCAGCCAACCTGAGCACCTGCCGAACTCTGACAGAATATTGTCCTCTCAAAAAGACAAAGACACCAAAAATCTGGTAGGAGAAAAGGAAAAAAGAAAGAAGAAAAGGCAAAACAGTGCAGGACTGGTCCTGTGGGGAGGGAGAGGCAAAGGAGGACTAGTGATCATTCACTGGGTCTCCCCCTTTCCAACCGAGAGGCCAACGGGATGGAGGGGGAGCCTCCGAAGCTTAGATCTGTACAGAGCAGCCCTTGACCAACAAAACTAAGTTAAATGGGCACAGGTGATCCCTGTGACACGCAGTCCAAGCTGCGAGCTGGTAGCTAGGGACTGGGACAGGCTGCCAGAACCGGACAGAGGACTGTGGCAGCTGCACTGAGGCAGCCCTGGGGGACTTCAGGGGGCTGTGCTCCATGGTTGAGTGAGTGCACAGGGCAGAACAACCTGGGCCCTCCATAAAACAACACAGCTGATGTGCCCTGGGGGAAAAGGTGCATAACCCCATCTCTGAAAACCCATGGAAGTTTTTTTAGCAAACAGAGGTGGGGCTCAGACACAGCCACCATATCCTCCAGCGCTTAGCACCCAGGCAGGGGTGGGGGAAAAACCTGAATCCGCACCTGGGGGCTCAGCAGCCTCAAAGGCCAGACAGTGACTTGTCAACAGCCTGAGGTAGATAGGATAGTTCCGTCCTGGTCCCTCAGAGATCTTGCGCCACCAAGACAAACAAGGAGCTGGGTTTTGGCCTGGAGCAGGGTTGGGGCTGTTCCTTGATCTTCCCCAAGCCTGCCTATGGAGCGGAGAGGAGCGCTGACCCCAGGCTGAGCGTGCAGTGGCACAGAGCTGTGGAGCGATGGCGCCAGGAGAGAGCTGGCCGCCTCCCACTTTTCTGGCAGGAAGGCAGCCCCTGACCACGGTGCTGGGAGGGGGCACCACCCACCCTTCTACGTGGCAAATCTGCAACATCTGACTGTGGCATCGGGAGGGGAAGTGACCTGCTGGTCCACAGCAAAGGAGAACTCCACCTGATCCAGTATTGGGAGGGGGAACCTGCTTGCCAACAGGCACTGGGAACAGCACAGATGAGGGTGCTCTGTAAACAGCAAGCTGAGTTCCCAAAACAGGGTGAAGACAGGAAGACTTCTCATTAAGAGCACACAGTCTCCAGGAGAACGCCTCCCCTTTTGTTTTTTTAAATCTGTTTTATGTGTTCTATTTTCTATTATCTTTTTAATTTTTACTTTTTGAATAATTATATATGTTCCCAGTTTTAATCTCTTTAAAATTTTTGTTTTAAAATAATACTATTATTTTAAAAATTCCACATCATGTTATTTTTATTTCTCTTCATTTTTAACTCGTTATTGATTATACACAGGTTTCAAATATTTTTTTCTCTTTTTTCCTTTTTTAAAGATTTTTAAGAGACATCTCAACCCAATTGCTATTTTGCTTGAACGTGCTCTTCTATTATTCATTTACACGGTTTTCAAACTTTTTTCCCTCCCTTCTTTTAAAATTCACCCTTTATCTTTTATTATCTGTTCTATTTTCTATTACCTTTTAAATTTCTACTTTCTAAACAATTGTATATGCTTCTACTTTTAATTCCTTAAAAATTTTTCTTTTAAAATAGTCATATTATTGTTATTAAAAAAAAAACCCAACTGATTTCATTTTCACTTCTTTTGCTTTGAATCTCCTGTTATTGATTACACAGACGTTTCAAATACTGTTTTTTTTTAATCTTTTTTTCATTTTTTAAGGATTTTTTAAAAAAGGCTCAGCTTAGTCTGATTCAAGTTACTCTTCTATACTTGATTATACACTGTTTTTAAACCTTTTTTCTCCCTTCTTTTAAAATTCTCTCTCTTTAAGTTTTATTCCTACATAGGCATTAGATAAATAAATAAATAAATAAATAAATAAATAAATAAATAAATAAATAAATAAATAAATAAACAAACAAACAAACAAACTCCTTAAGGACCACAATAGATAACTGATACTCCAAAAACCACAGTGCCAGAGAGGTACGAGCAAGATGAAGAAGGAGAGGAGCCACTCCCAACTAAAAGAACAAGAGAAATCCCCTGAAAGAATGATCAGTGAAATGGACATTGATAGCCTATTAGATCAAGATTTCAAAAAAGGAGTGATCAAAGTACTGAAGGAACTAAAAGAGATAGTGTTTAGAGATATAAAATATGTCAAAAATGAAATTGAAGCTATAAAGAAGAGCCAAGTAGAATGGGTAAACTCATTGGTTGAGATGAGAACTTATCTAAAGGCTCTGCAAAGCAGACTAGATAATGCAGAGGAATGAATATGTGACCTACAAGACAGGATAACAGAAAGCACCCAATCAGAACAAATGCAAAACAAATAAATAAAAACAAATGAAACCAACATATGGGATAATATAAAGCATATCAGTCTACGCATAATAGGGGTCCCAGAAGCGGAAGAAAGATCAAAGTGGATTGAAAGGTATTTGAAGAAATCATGACTGAAAACTTCCCAGACTTAAAGAAGTAATCAGATTTCCAAGTACAGGAAGTTCAGAAGGTCCAAAACAGGAGGAACCCAAACAGACCCACACCAAGACATATCATAATCAAGATGGCCAGAGTCAAGAATAAAGAAAGGATCCTAAGGCAGCAAGAGAAAAGCAAAGAGTGAGTTACAAGGGAACCCCCATAAGGCTCTCAGCTGATTTCTCTACACAAACACTACAGGCCAGAAGGGAGTGACAAGATATATTCAAAGTCCTGAATGAAAAAAAGATGCAGCCTAGGATACTTTATCTAGCAAGTCTATCCTTTAGGATAGAAGGAGAGAGAAAGAATTTCACAAGAAGCAAAAGCTACAAGAGTTTAGCAACACTAAACCCATGCTAAAAGGAATACTAAAAGGTCTACTCTAAATAGAAAAGCATCAGGATGCTACAGAAATGAGAAACTCATAACTGGAAAGGTGATAACTCATGAATTACAAATAAAATAAACACAGAATTGTAAAAGAAGACATCTAAATCATTGAGCGTGGGAGAGGGAAGCAAGAAAATATAGAGTATTTCTTTCTTTCTTTTAAAAATTTTTGTTCTCGATACAATGGGTTTGAGATATACTAATGGGCTAATAAACTTACAAAAAAGGGTAACCAGAAGCCAAAAACTTACAAGGGGGTCACAAAAACTAAATAAAATCCATGATAATACAAAGGAAAATTACCAAACCACAAAAGGAAGAAGAAATGAACAAAGAAGAAATACCAAATCAACTGCAAAAATGAGTTCAAAATGCCAATAAACACATATATATCATTAATTACTGTAAGTGTTAATGGACTAAATGCTCCAGTCTAAAGACATAGAGTGGAAGACTGGATAATAAAGCAAAAACTTTCAATATGCTGCATACAAGAAACTCACTTTAGGGAGAAGGACACATATAGATTGAGAGTGAAAGGATGGAAAAAGATATTCCATGCAAATAGAAAAGCCAAAAAAGCAGATGTAGCAGTATTGATTTCAGACAAAATAGACTTTAAAACAAAGGCCATAAAGAAAGATAAAGAAGGACATTTTATAATGATTAAAGGAGTAATAAAATATGAGGATATTACACTCATTAATATATATGCACCCAATATAGGAGCACCTAAGTACATAACACAACTACTAAAAGAGATAAAGGGGGATACAATCATAGTTGGAGATTTTAGCACTGCATTAACATCACGTGACAGATCTTCCAGACAGAAAATAAATAAGGCAACAGAGGTATTAAATAATACAATAGAAAGATTAGATTTGGTGGATATTTTCAGACCATTACACACACCCCCCAAATAGGGTATACATTCTTTTCAAGTTCACATGGAACATTTTCTAGGATTGATCATGTACTTGGGCACAAAAGAAATCTCAACAATTTTAAGAAAATAGAAATTATCTCAAGCATCTTTACTGACCACAATGCCATGACTAGAAATCCAAAACAGAGAAACAAAGGACAAAAAAACCCCCGAAAGCATGGAGATTAAACAATATGCTATTAAAAAACCAATGGGTCAATGAGGAAATCAAAGTTGAAAGTAAGAAATACCTTGAGATAAATGAAAATGAAAACACAACCACACAAAACTTATGGGATGCAGCAAAGGTATTACTAAGAGAGAAGTTTATAGTGATCCAGGCCTTCCTCAAAAAAGAAGAACAATCTCAAATAAATAGTCTAACCCACCAGCTAAAAGAATTAGAAAAAGAAGAGCAAAAAACCCCAAAGGGCAGTGTAAGTTAGGAAATAATAAAGATCAGGAGGAAATAAATAAAAAAGAGATTTAAAAAAACATAGGAAAAAACCAATTAAACCAAAAGCTGGTTTTTTGAAAAAGTAAATGAAATTGACAAACCTCTGGCCAAACTCACAAAGAAGAAAAAAGAGACAGCACAAATAAGCAAATTAAGAAAGGAAAATGGAGAAACTACAACAAATAAAACAGAAATTCAGAATATCACATGAGAATATTATGAAAAACTATATGGAACCAAAATGGATAACCTAGAGAAGACGGACAAAATTCTGGGAACATGCAGTCCACAAAGACTGAACCAAGAAGAAACTGACCACTTGAACAAACCGATCACTAGAAATGAAATTGAATTAGCAATAAAAAAAACCTCCCTACAAATAAAACTTAGGACCAGATGGCTTCACTGGGGAATTCTACCAAACATATGAAGAAGAACTCATAAGAGTCCTTCTCAAAGTCTTCCAGAAGATTGAAAAGGATGGAATACTCCAAAACTCATTCCATGAAGCCACTGTCACCCTGATACCAAAACCAGGCAAAAAAAAAAAAAAAAAAAAAAAAGAAAAAAACCAAAAACAAAAAACTATCAAAAAAGAGAATTATAGGCCTAACACTAATAAACATAGATGCCAAATTCCTCACCAAAATATTAGAAAATAGAATCCAGCAGCACATATGAAAGATTATACATCATGAACAACTTGGGTTCATCCCAGGGACACAAGGGTGGTTCAACATAAGCAAAACAATCAATGTAATACATGACATCAATAAGACAAAGGACAAAAACCACATGATCATCTCAATAGATGCAGAAAAAGCATTTGATAAATTTCAACACCCATTTATGATAAAAAAAACTCTCACAACAGTGGGTATAGAGGCAACATATCTCAACGTAATAAAAGCTATATATGACAAACCTACAGCCAGCATAGTGCTCAATTGTGAATATCTCAAAAGCTTCCCACTAAAATCTGGGACAAGACAAGGCTGCCCACTGTCACTACTCCTATTCAACATAGTCTTGGAAGTCCTAGCCACAGCAATTAGGCAAGAGAGAGAAATAAAATGGATCCAAATTGGAAAAGAAGAGGTAAAAATGTCATTATATGCCTTCAACATGTTACCATATCTAGAAAACCCTAAAAGGTCCACACAAAAAATGCTAGAGCTGATCGAAGAATTCAACAAGGTGGCAGGTTACAAGATTAACATTCAAAAATCAGTTTCATTTCTTTACACTAATGATGAATCAAAAGAGAAAGAAAATAAAGAAGAATCCCCTTTAAAATAGCCCCCAAAGTAATACAATATCTAGGAATAAATCTAACCAAGGATGTGAAAGAATTATACACAAAAAACTATAAACCATTGATGAGGAAGGCTTTAAAAAATGGAAAGACATCCCATGCTGTTGGATTGGAAGAACTGATATTGTTAAAATGGTCACACTGCCCAAGGAAATCTACAAGATTTAACAGTCTCTATCAAATTACCCACGACGTATTTCATAGAACTAGAACAAATCATAATAAAATTTTTATGGAACCATCAAAGACCTAGAATTGCCAAAGAATTACTGAAGAGAAAGAAAGAGGCTGGAGGAATATCTCTTCCAGATTTCAGACAATACTGTACAGCTACAGTAATCAAGAAACCATTGTATTGGTACAAAACCAGATATAAAAACCAATGGAACAGAATAGAGAGCCCAGAAAGGAAACCACAAACTTTTGGTCAACTAATCTTCAACAAAGGAGGCAAGAATATACAATGGAATAAAGATAGTCTCTTCAGCAAATGGGGTTGGGAAAACTGGACAGCAGCATGTAAAGCAATGAAGCTAGAACACTCCCTTACACCATACAGAAAAATAAACTCAAAATGGGTCAAAGACTTAAGCATAAAACAAGATAAAATAAACCTCCTACAGGAACATATAGGCAAAACATTATCTGACATACATCTCAAAAATTTTCTCTTAGAAGAACTAAAAGCAAGAATAAACAAATGGGACCTAATAAACATAAGTTTCTGCACAACAAAGGAAACCATAAGTAAAACAAAGACAATCTATGGAATGGGAAAAAATTTTTGCAAATGAAACCAACAATGGCTTGGTCTCCAGAACGTATAAGCAGCTCATATGACTCAATAAGAGAAAAATAACTCAATCCAAACATGGGCAGAAGGCCTAAACAAGCAATTCTCCAAGGAAGGCATACAAAAGATCAATAGGCACATGATAAAATGCTCAATATCACTAATTATCAGAAAAATGCAAATCAAAACTACAATGAGGTATCACCTCACACCAGTCAGAATGGCCATCATTCAAAAGTCCCCAAATGACAAATGCTGGAGAGGCTGTGGAGAAAAGGGAACCCTCCTACACTGTTGGTGGGAATGCAGTTTGGTGCAGCCACTGTGGAAAACAGTATGGAGATTCCTCAAAAGAGTAGGAATAGACTTACTGTATGACCCAGGAATCCCACTCTTGGGCATATATCCAGAAGGAACCCTATTTCAGGATGACACCTGCACCCCAATGTTCATAGCAGCATTATTTACAATAGCCAAGATATGGAAACAGGTTAAATGTCTATCAACAGATGACTGGATAGAGAACATGTGGTATATTTATATGATGGAATACTACTCATCCATAAAAACTGAAACATAACGCCATTTGCAGCAACATGGATGCTCCTGGAGAATGTCATTCTAAGTGAAGTAAGCCAGAAAGAGAAAGAAAAATACCATATGAGATCACTCATATGTGGAATCTAAAAACAAAAAGAAAAAGAAACAAACAAAGCATAAATATGAAACAGAAACAGACTCATAGACATAGAATACAAACTTGTGGTTGTCAAGGGGGTTGGGGGTGGGAAGGGATAGACTGGGATTTCAAAATTGTAGAATAGATAAACAAGATTGTACTGTATAGCACAGGGAAAATATACAAGGTCTTATGGTAGCTCACAGAGAAAAAAATGTAACAATCAATACATATATATGTTCATGTATAACTGAAAAATTGTGCTCTACACTGGAATTTGACACAACATTTTAAAATGATTATAAAGCAATAAAAAAAGTTAAAAAAATTTTGCAGATGAAACTGACAAAGACCTTATTTCTAGAATATATAAGCAGCTCATATGACTTAAAAAGAAAAAAACAAACAAACAAATCCAAAAATAAGCAGAAGACCTAAACAAGCAATTCTCCAAGGAAGACATACAAATGATCAATAGGCACATGAAAATATGCTCAAGATCACTAATTATCAGAAAAATGCAAATCAAAACTACAATGAGATATCACCTCACACAAAGCAGAATGGCCATCATTCAAAAATCCACAAATGATAAATGCTGGAGAGGCTGTGGAGAATAGGGAACCCTCCTATAACGCTGGTGGGAATTCAGTTTGGTACAGCCACTGTGGAAAACAGCATGGAGATTCATCAAAAGACTAGGAATACACTTAACATATGACACAGGAATTCTGCTCCTGGCATATATCCAGAAGGAACCCTACTCCAAAATGACACCTGCACCCCAATGTTCATAGCAGTGATATTTACAGTAGCCAAGACATGGAAACAGCCTAAGTGTCCATCCAAGGATGACTGGATAAAGAAGCTGTGGTATATTTATATGATGAAATACTATTCAGCCATAAAAACTGACAACATAATGCCATTTGCAGCAACATGGATGCTCCTGGAGAATGTCATTCTAAGTGAAGTAAGCCAGAAGGAGAAAGAAAAATACCATATGAGATCGCTCGTATGTGGAATCTAAAATAAAATTAAAAAAAAAAAGACACAAAGAAGCAAATAAACAACAACAACAACAAAACTTTAAAAATTGCATCCCAAAAATAGAATATTTAGGAATAAATCTGACCAAGGAAGTGAAAGATTTATAGAAAGTGAACTACAAAACATCAACTAAGGAAATTAAGATGACTTAAAGAAAGAGAAAGCTATCCCCTGTTCTTGGATTGGAAGAATTAATATTATTAAAGTGGCCCATTCTATCCAAAACAATCTACAGATAATGCCATACATATCAAATTACCTGAGACATTTTTCACAGAATTAGAATAATCCTAAAAATTTTATGGAATCACAACAGACTAGAATTGCCAAAGCATTACTGAAGAAAAAGAACAAAGATGGAGGAATAACCCTCCCAGACTTCAGAAAATACTACAGAGTTACAGTAATCAAAACAGCATGGTATTGGTGCAAAATCAGTTATATGGATCAATGGAAAAGAGCAGTCAGCCCAGAAATAAAACCACAACCTTTTGGTCAACTAATCTTTGACAAAGGAGGCAAGAACATACAATGGAATAAAGACATCTCTTCAGCAAATGCCATTGGGAAAACTGAACAGCTGCATGTAAATCAATGAAGATAGAATACTCCTTCATACCATACACAAAAATAAACTCAAAATGGCTTAAAGACTTAAACGTAAGACAAGACACTATAAACCTCTTAGAGGAAAACAGGAAAAATGTTATCTGACACAAATCTCAGCAATATTCTCCTAGAGCAAACTACCCAAGCTATACAAATAAAACAAAAATAAACAAATGGGACTTAATTAAGCTTACAAGCTTTTACACAGCAAAGGAATTTGTAAGCAAAACAAAAAGAGAACCTATTGAACGGGAGAAAATATTTGCAAAAGATGAGACTGACAAGAGCTTAGTCTCCAGAATATGAAAATAGCTCATACAACTTAATAAGAAAAAACAAACAACTCAATCCAAAAATGTGCAGACTACCTAAATAAGCAATTCGCCAGTTAAGATGTACAAATGGCCAATAGGCACATGAAAAAATGTTCAATATCATTAATTATCAGGGAAACATAAAACAAAACTACAATGAGGTCAGAATCACCATCATTCAAAAGTGCACAACTGATAAAACTGGAGAGGGTGTGGAGAAAAGGAAACCCTCCTACACTGCTGGTGGGAATGCAGTTTGGTGCAGCCACTGTGGAAAACAGTATGGAGATTCCTCAAAAGACTGAAAATAGACCTACCATACAATACAGCAATCTCAGTTCTGGGCATATATACAAAGAGAACCTTAATTCAAACAGATAAATGCACACCATTTTCATAGCAGCACTATTTACAATAGCCAAGACATAGAAACAACCTAAATGTCCATTGATAGATGACTTGATAAAGAAGTTACGGTATATTTATACAATGAAATACTAGTCAGCCATAAAAAATAATAAAATAATGCCATCTGCAGCAACAAAGATGGTACTGGAGAATGCCATTCTAAGTGAAGTAATCCAGAAAGAGGAAGAAAAATACCATATGATATCACTTATATACAGAATCTTGATAAAAGGAGAAATGAACTAACTTACAAAACAGAAACAGAATCACAGACATAGAAAACAAACTTATAGTTGCCAGGGGAGGAGGTGGAGAAGGGATAAACTGGAAATTCTAGATTTACAGATACTAACTAATATACACAAATTAGATAAACAAAAAGTTTATACTGTATAGCACATGGAACACTATTCAATGTCTTGTACTAACCTATGGTGAAAAAGAATATGAAAATGAATATATGTATATTCATATATGACTGAAGAATTTTACTGTACACCAGAAATTGACACAATATTGTAAACTGACTATGCTTCAATAAAAATATTAAAAAGATGAAAAAATAAAATAAAATAACAGAAAAAGAGAAAGTGTTTTCTCTTCTATTTATTGTAATAGTATGAAAAAGATTGCTCTTTATTATTCTTCAAATGTCTGAGATAATTCATCATTGAAGTGATATAATCATTGCCTTTTCCTCAAGAGGTTTTGTTACTGATTTTATTTCTTTACATGAGTATATTAAATATTTCTACTAATTCCTGAATTGGTTTTGGTATTTAGCATGTCTCTTGATTTGATAATAGTTTATGTAGTATGTTGGCAACTAAGTTTGATAGCATGCTCTTATAATCCTTTTTCTTTTCACAGCATCATTAATGATGACATATTTCTCATTGTCAATATTCATTATTTGTATCTTCTCTCTGTTTTTCATGTCAAATTTGTTAAACGTTTGAAGTATGACCTTTTGTCTTTGTTGATTTTTATATGGTTTTTCTATTTTCTATTTTATTTTTGCTCTAATCTTTAATACTTTCTAACTTCTGCTAGTTTTGAGAAATTTTTCCTCTTCTTTCTCTAGTTTCTTAGAGAGCTAAATAAGGTATTGAACTGAGATTGTTCTCCTTTTATTATGTGGTACTTACTGCTATAAATATATGTAAGCCAGAATTTTACCACATCCATTATTTTGATATGTTATTCTTTCATTTTGGGGGGTCCTTAATTTTATTTAAGTTACACTTGTGTTATCTTATTCCCCCTACTATCTACACTCACAATGAGAATATGTTTTTAATTTTTCACATTTATGTAAATTTTCCAGTTTTGTCTCTTTAAAGAATAGGGAAATAGAAAAATGTTAGAAAAATAGTTTATATGATTATAATCTGTTTAAATTAATTGAGACTTCTTTGGGAAAAACATATAGTATAGTCTGGTGAATATTCCACAGGTGTTTAGAGAATGTATTCTTCTGTCATTGTGTGAAGTGCTCTGCATGTATCTCTTAGGCTTAGTTGGCTTATAGTGTTGTTCAAATGATTTATTGTCTGGTTGTTCTATCCAGAATTGAAAGTGGGATATTGAAATCTTCGACTATTGTTGTGGAATTATTTTTCTCTTGGTTATGTCAATGTTTCATGTATGTTGTGGACTTGATGGGGTTTTGTTATGTTTATATCTTTAATTGTTTTATAATTTTTTTCACCCAAGAAAGAATATTCCAATTTATCTGATAGATTACATACCAAAGTTGAATGTGCAGTATGGCTATATTATTATAAGACATAATGTAGGAAGTTGAGTTGTTTGCCTTCAACTCCATGTTTTCTTGTTTGTATTTTTTAAAGATATAAATGATATATAACATTACATTAGTTTCAAGTGAATAATATAATCATTCAATAATTGTATACACCATGAATGATTACCATAAAAATTGTAAGCTAACATCTACCACTATACATTATTATAAATTTTTTCTTATAATGAACTTCTAAGATTTACCCTCTTAGCAACCTTTAAGTGCATAGTACAGTGTTATTAACTATAGTCAACATGCCATACATTACATAATCAACATTATTATTGACTGGAAGCTTGGACTTTCTAATTCCCTTTGTCCATTTCATGCACCCAGCTCCTTCAAGCCTCATCTCTGGCAATCACTAATTTGCTCTCTGTATCTATGAGCTATTTTTCCTGTTGTTTATTTTTGAATCCACATATAAGGGAGATTAAATGGTATTCATCTTTCTCTGTCTGACTTATTTTACCTAACAAAGTGCTCTTGAGGTTCATACAAATTGCTACAAATGATAAGATTTCCATCTGGTATTTGTAACTCCTTAATTGTATAATACTTTAGTTGGCTTTTCTCATGCTCTTGCTAACCAGAGTTAGGCTGGAGAAGAGGAGGGCTTGGGTGGCTTTCCCAACCATCTCATAATACTGCATGTAGAGATCAAGCATAGTACCCTACGTTTGCTCCCAGCATCTCAAGAAGTTGGCTTTCCATTTGCTGTGTCTTGTTCATAACTCACCCCAACTGCACATATAGTTATTTTTATTTCTTTGTGGTTTCTTTATATTTTTCTTGCTTAAAGTATAGGTTCCAGCCTGTGAAGGTCCTGCAGCAGGAGGTCTCAGGTCTCAGCCTACCTCAATACTAGAAAGATATGTCAATATAACTTTAAATTATACAAGTTTTCCTTTAGAGCATTTCCCCATAGATCCTGTTCCTAAACACCCTTTGTTCTAGGTACAAGAATATCGGGAGATATGGGTCATTGATACCTAAAGCCAGAGTTAAACATCATGCCCAGGAAAAGGAAGGGGATCACTGCATCTGCAAAAACAAGAATAACATTGCAATGATTTGGTGATCTCTATGGAATCTCACCTGAACTTTTATTATAAAACCTCCTAAATACTCACCCTAGGAGGCTCTCAGTCTTAGAGACATTAGCCCACTGAGATCTCTGTTGCCTGACAAAGATATAAAGCTGCCTTTTCTGCTTCATCCAAAACTCTCTCCTTGAGTCTCAATTCTATAATCAGGGTGTGGAGGCTGAGATTCAGTAACAGAGTTAGCACCAATTTAAGTCCCCAAAGTAGTATACAAGGATTCCCTTTTCTCTAAATTTTCTGAAATGCATATCACTTGTCTTGAGGATATCCATTCTGACAGGTGTGAGATGTTATCTCATTGTGGTTTTGATTTGCATTTCTATAATAATTAGCACTTTGAACATCTCTGGTTATTGGCCATCTATTTTATTTTCTTTGGGAAAATGTCTATTCAGGTCTTCTGCCTATTTTAAAATAAATATATTTTAATATTAAGTTACTTGAGTTTCTAATATTCTTTTGGATATCATCTCCTTATCAGATATGCAATTTGCAAAGACAGTGCAGAAGTATATGACAATTCTCAAAAGATAGATTTTCAAGTGATATTTCTATATTTATACACATAGGTTAATACATATATGACATTTTAATTCACATAGAAAAATTTGTTACTGAGCCTGATTAAATGCTTTCATTTTGCAGCTCAAAGAGGGTTCTGTCTGTCTTAATTACAGTTTTACTCATTTAAGTGTGTGAAAAATTGGCTCAGTTCTTTTAATTATTTTATATTAAAAAAAACCCCACAACTATTCCAAGATGCTGATTATGTGCCACGTACTATTCTAAAAGCTTATAAGCATTAGTTTGTTTTAATCCTCAGAAAAAAACCCTACTTTATCTACATTTTGCAGATGAAAGCACTGAGGCATATAAAGGCTAAGTATCTTATCAGAAGTTAGGCAGCTAGTAAAGTATGGTTTCCTTTTGGAATTTATTCCCAGACACCAGTCTCTAAGATTGAGCCATTATGATGAGCTATTGTCCAAATTCAGCATGATGAAGCTAATAATTGAGAAAGCAAAAGCAATGCTTACATCTGATGTGCTGACCCTATTGACAGAGCTTGTTTCTGTATTACAGCCTTTATCACATTCTCTTTAAATGCCAATTATGCTCAAAACATTATGATGGAAGTGTAAATGCAATTATTTTGGTCCTAGAGGAATTAAACTTAATACATTTGCTTTCTATTTCTACTATACTCTACTATAAGTATACTGCTTATACTGTTACCTTATTTCTGCTATAGCTTTCTTATTTTTTTATTAATAATCTCATATTTATCTCCTAGAAATATGCCTTATATAAATAAATTCATGTTATCCTATCCTTTTTTATACATCTGGTTACAAAACCTCCCTATGACATCTGGTTTACTCCTTTAGGTGTAATGCTGATGAATCTTAGGTATATAAGTATACATATTCACCCACATTTGCAAACTTTTTTGATGCAAACAATCAGTGCAAATGAAAATGTTCTGAAATTCAACTTCATTCCCTTATCCATAATACAATGCCATGGGACACAAACAGCAATAAGCCAATCTGATGCCATGTGTGGTTTATCTTGCTGGTGATACCAGAGGTGTCATCCACCTAATACCTGGTGCAGTGAGTATATCTTCTATTATTAACACCAATGTTTTTACTCATTTTTAATCACTGTCAGAAAAATATTTAATTCAAGTTTTTATTTTGAGGGAATTGTACATTATGTGCACTTTACCAGCAGTAAACATAGGGGTTAAAGATACCTCTTTGAGGGTAAAGATAGTAATTTCATTTCCTTCGGATATATCCCCAGAAGTGGAATGGATGCAGTTTTGTTTCCAATTTTTTGAGGAACCTCAGTCTGTTTTCCAAATGTATCTAACAATTTAAATACAAACAGTACACAGGTTTCCTTTTTTCCCCCACACCCTTGCCAACTCTATTATCTCTTCTTTCTTTGATAGTGGCCTTTTAGCAGGTACATGGTGCTATACCACTATGGTTTTGATTTTCATTTCCCTGATGATTAGTGATGTTAAGCATCTTTCCATCTGCCTCTTGCCTATGAATGGATTTATTTTAGGGTTTGCCATTCTGTCCCATTGGTCTTATATGTCCATTTTTATGCCAACATCATAATGTTTTGATTACTATAGCTTTGTAACATAGTTTGAAATCAGGGAAGTATCATGTCACAACCTTTATTCCTTCTTCTCAAATATACTTTAACTATTTGGTGTCTTTTATAGTCCCACACCAATTTTAGAATTTTTGTTTCTGTGAAAAACACCATTGGAATTTTGTTACAGATTTCCTTGAATATATACCTGGCTTTAGATACTATGGACATTTGAACAATATTAGTTCTTCTACTCCAGGGACACAATATCTTTCCATTTATCTGTGTCTTCAATTTCTTTCATCAAAGAGTTAGAGTTTTCAGTAGATAAATCTTTCACATTATTGATAAAATTTATTATTATTTTCTTGTTTTGATGCTGTTGTAAATGGAATTGTTTTCTTTATTGTTCTTTTAAATATTGTTTTAAATATTGTTCTTTTAAATATTATCAGTGTGTAGAAATACAATAAATATACACTAATATATACTGTATGCACAATGTTCAACTGATACTTGTATATTTATTTTATATCTTAAAAGTTTTATTTTTTTTTTATCTTGCCTAATTGCTATAGTTGGGCTTGTACTTCAATGGGAAAATCTACTGCTAAGAAGGATAAAGGAAGAGATGGCTTGTACTTCTTTTTCTGGATAATGTCCTATTTCAGTGTGCCTGGAACTGATGCAGGCATCTTGCTACCATCTGCAGATATGTATGCAGATACTCAGGCATTTTTAAAAAAAGTATAGCAATTTTTAAATCTGCCATTTCCAACTGTGACAAAAACCAAGTAATTTAGTTTGTGAGAAGAATGGTTTCATTACAGGAAAGGGGTAAAAACCTTTTCTAAGAGTATGCAGGCATCATAAATACGTGGAAAGTAATCAGCAAACTCAGATATATAACAGATACTCAATAACAGGCAATTATTATTATGACAGGTAGCCAACAAAAATGAAGGAGGTATGTATGATTCAGCTTCAATCACTATGATACAAAAAGAAATAAATGCACATCACACCTAGTTCCAAAGGCACTAAGATTAGCTGAAAGACTATAAAAGTAACTATAATGTTACAAGTTATAAAATAAAGCATGTATACAAGGAAATATTGGTAGAAATAGAACAGAACAGAAACTAGGAGGCAGATAAAACACAAATGAGCAGAAACCATGAGGGAAAGTGAAAGTCAAGAGAAGATATTTCAGAGCAGACAGGAAAGAAAAAATAGGTAATAAAAATAGGAGAAGCAATTTAGATTAGGAGAGTAGAACAGAAGGGAGACTTTAGTGGGGATAAGAAAAGGAAGAGAGGGAATTGAAGAATGGAAAATATTTACAGAGCTGGGGGGAGGGAGTAGGAGAGGGGGGGGACACACACCCCAGAGAAAGATATTGGGACAACAATAAATAGAGAATTTCAGTCTATAGAGTCCTATGAATGTATGGTGTTACAAAAAACTCATTTTGCAGCGTTGAGCTCCCTCTGTATCTGGGCTAGTATGATGTTCTAATTCTCTCAGGGCCTAAGTTGTTTATCTCCATATAAATGAGTTCACTAGTAACTATGTAATAATTATTTCAGCTACTTGAAATAACTCAGCAAATCTCTGTTCTGGCAATACAAAATGTCATAAAAACAAAGTAAATGGCAACTAAACTTGTGACTTTTTTAATGTGTTAGGATTTGTTTCAATTAGCTACAGTAAAATGCACCAACACAGAAATGACTATTGATCCCTAGAGACAAGAAGCATGAATATCTTACAGTGACATACAAGAAAAGACTAGGGTCACTCAGGAGGCAATGGGAGTAAGGCGAAACCATGGCCCAGAGCCTTAACTGTAGATTCCATAAGAAGAAATGGACAAACTAGGATAAGCAAGCTGGGATTTCTGTTTTCATTTGTTTCAATGTATTTTTGTATTTCCTGTTTGATTTCTTTGTTCACCCACTGAGTTTTCAGTAGCATGTTGTTTAATCTCCACATTTTTTGTTTTTTGCCAGTTTTCTTCCTGTAATTGGTTTCTAGTTTCATACCTATGATCAGTAAAGATGTTTAATATGATTTCAATCTTCTTAAATTTGTTTACATTGCTTTGTGGCCAAGCTTGTGATCTATTCTAAGTAAAGTTCCATGTACCTTTGGGAAAAAATGTGTATTCTGTTGCTTTGGATAAAATGTTCTATAGATGTCTATTAAGTTCATCATCTGGCCAAAATATCACTTATGGCACACTTTCCTGATTGAATTTTTGTTTAGAGGATTTATTCATTGATGTAAGTGGCATACTAAATCTTCCATTATCATTGTATTACTGTAAATATCTCCCTTTATGTCTGTTGATATTTACTTTATGTATAGGAGTTCCTATCTTAGGTGCATATATATTTGCAATAGTTATATTCCTTCATTATCTTTTTTTGTACTGTGTTTTAAAGTCATTTTGTCTGATATAAATATTGCTGCCCAGCTTTCTGTTTATTTCCAGCAAGGAATAACTCTTTCTATTCTCTCACTGTCAGTCTTTGTGTGACTTTTATTCTGAAGTGATTCTCTTCTTGGCAGTATATTTATGTTCCTTTATTCAGTCACCCTGTGTCTTTTGATTATAGCAGTTAATCAATTTATGTTTAAAGATATTATTGTTAGGTGTGTATTTATTGCCATTTTCATACTTGCTTTCTGGCTGTATTGTAATTCTTTTCTAATCTTTTCTTCTTCTTTTGGACTCTACCCTCATGATTCTATAATATTTTTTAGTGTTTAATTTAGGTTTCTTTCTCTTCGTTTTTGTGTATGTATTGTAGGTTTTTGATTTGAGATTTTGGTTTGTGGTTTATAGTTTTTACTCCCCAATCATGTTTTATGTTTTTGATGTCATATTTATCTCTTTTTTGGATCCCTTAACTGTTTATTGTGTTGTAGTTCATTTTACAATTTTTGTCTTAACCTTTTTAGCAGTTTTTTAAAGGGGTTGATCCTTCATCCTTTGCCTTTACTGTACATTTACCAGTATGATTTTTTTATACACACTTGTTTTTATTTCTTGTTATACATTTTTTTCTCTTTCTTTTAAAGATGACTTTTGAACATTTCTTGTAAAGTTATTTTACTGATGATGTATGCTTTGGGTCTTTGCATTACTGGGAAAGTCTTTATCTCTCCTTCAATTTTGAATGATAACATTTCTGGGTAGAGTATCCTTGGTTGTAGTTATTTTTTTTTTTTTCTTCATCTCTTTTAAGTATACCATGCCACCCTCTACTGGTCTGCAAAGTTTCTGTTGAAAAATCAGCTGATACCTTTATGAGGATTCCCTTGTATGTGACTCTTTTTTTTTCTCTTGCTGTCTTTAAAATTGTGTCTTATCTCTAACATTTGCAATTTTAACTATAATATGTCTTGATGTAGATCTCTTTAGACCCTTCTTGTCTGGGACTCTTTGAGATCCCTGGGCCTGGATATCTATTTCTTTCCTTGGGTTAGGGGACTTTTCAGCCATTTGGAGGGGTACCATCTGTGTTCTTTCTCTTTGTCTCTTTTTGGGACTCCTATAACACAAATGTTAGTAAGCTTGATGTTGCTCCAGAGATTTCTTAAGCTATTTTTTTCTCTCTCTCTTCTAATTGGGTGATTCCCACTACTCTGTCTGCAGATTGCCCATACACTATTCAGTGTTGCTCAGTCTGCTGTTAATCTTGTCTAGTGTATTTTTAGTTGAAGTTTTTATATTCTTCAGGTCTGACTGGTTCTTTTTTTTTTTTTTTAATAGATTCTAGTTTTTGTTGTTGTTGTTGTTGAAGTTCACAGTGTCCCTCTATTCTTTTACTGAGTTTAGCAAATATTTTTATGACCATTGCTCTTAATAGCTTATCATGTAAAAAGGTTATTTCTGTTTTATGATGGTATTTTGGGGAACATACTATTTTTTTAACTTTCTCTATCTCTATCAAATAAGTTATATATCCTAATCTTGAAGGTGTATCATTGTGTGGGAGCATTCCTGTGAAGTCTGCATGTGCCCAGTTGCTTTGGTGGGAGAGCTACATCTGAAGCAACCAGGAAACTTGACTTCTTCCTGGGTCACTTGTTGGTCACCTTGACCGGGGGGTAGTCAGAGAGTGTAGTCCTGGAACCCAAACTAACTTGTGACTTCTCCTGTGGAGCAATGGTCATCACTACCTTAGTGGTATGTGGGGTCAGAGCCAAAGGGGATAGATCCAGAGACTGGTGTGGGCTGCTGGTTGTGGTGGGGACCCTGTTAGGGTGGTCCTAGATGGCAGCCTAGGTCACAGGAAATTTTCAGTCTGCTACATCTCACAGGAACTAGGAGTACTTTTAATGAACTGAGTCTCAGTTTCCTACAGCTCTCTGGCCAGCCCTACATACTGATTTTCAAAACCAGCCAGATCTGCTCATCTTCCAAGTACTGGATCCCAGATCATGGGTGCCCAAAGTGGGGCTAAAAATCTTTACTTATTATAGAGGGTGCCCTGAGTGTGATAACCCCCTCATATTCTGGGTGGCCATTTTTTTAGTCCTCAGATTATTCTTAGAGAAAATTGTTTTCTATGTGGTTGTAGTTGATGTATGTACTGGAGGAGGGAAGCTTATAATTTTCCTACTTCTCTATCTTGATCCCACTTCCATTTTGCATTATTAATTATTACAAATGTGTAATCATTTTAAGAGCTGACACTAATAAAGAAATAACTTCAATTAAATGAAGAAGTCAATTATCTTTGCATCCTGCTTCAGTCAATTTTTAAGACATGAATATTTACATGTAATGAAACAAAAGGAGTAAGACTATCTTGCAATTTAATCTAAATATAATCTTTTCCCTCTTCTTTCAAAGAGTCCAGTAATCTACTACAATTTTATTACTTACATGTGTCATTATAATCAGATCTCAAGTTCAACAAAATTTTATTTCCTTAGGTAAATGAGGTATACATTGAATATCTATGTTCATTTACCACCAGGTTTTCCCACATAATTTTAACATGTAAAACTTGATAATAGTCTTCTCTCTACAAATGTTTATGACTAATGAATCATTAATTAACTATTGTGAAATAGTTTTACATAATTTTAATGTAACTGTTCCCTATTTTCCCAGTTCCAGCACAGAAATTCTAAAACTCTTGTAATTTCCTAAGTAATAAGAATGATAGAACCATTTTTTATTCTACTGAAACTACTCTGGAAGGGCTCTTGGATATATAGAAGCTAGCCACCAGAAAGATAAAAGCATGCTTAGAAACTTGTAATTTTCAGCCTCACCACACATCCTTCAGAGAGGGGACAGGGGTGGGAAACAGAGTTAATAATTGATCATACCTATATGAGGAAATCTGCATTAAAAATTCCTACTACAGAGTTTTGGAGAGTTTCCAAGTATGTGAATGCATCTTCACCAGAATGCATCTTCAAAATCCATAGGGATAGAAGTTCTTGCACTAAGCCCCCTTCTAGATCTTGCTCTGTGTATCTCTTTTTCATCTTATCCTTTATTATATCTTTTAATAAACTGGTAAACAGAAGTTAAGCATTTCTCTCAGTTCTGTGAGCTGCTCTGGCACATTCAAACCCAAGATGGGGTCATTGGAACATTTTGTCTACAGTTGTTTGGACAGAAGCATAAGTGATAATCTAAGCTTGTGACCCATCTGAAATGATGATCTTGGGATAGGGAGATAGTCTTAGGAGACTGAACCCTTAATCTGTGGGATGTGACTCTATATTCAAGTATATAGTGTCAAAATTGAGTTAAATTGTAGGACCCCCAGCCTGTGTCACATAGAACTGTTGACTGTGGGGTAAAACCTCCACATTTTTGGTGATCATAAATGTCAGATGTGAAGCATTCGGCATGAGTAGTAAAATTAACATACAGGAGACACACAGGAAAGAAAATTATAGTGAGAAAGAACTGTTTTATTTTCCCCACATAGGAAGAAAAATAATTTGCATTTTTCCCTTTACAATTAGATAAAAATGGATATTAATGTAAATAATTTTGTAAATAAGTTTTTCATATTCTCTGGGGTATTGATCTTATATTATTCATTCCAATGGTATCTAGTATCTAAAATAATAGTGAAGAAATATTAATTCATTAATTGGAACAATAGTTATAATTCTAATTGTGCTAAAAGTTTAAATAAGTACTTTGGAAATTCAAAGCCAGGAAAATTTTGCTTTCTTTATTCTTTGTCAGATGCAGAAATATTACTCAGTATATGATCACCATATATGAATATTGCAAAAAATCAAATATAGTTTCTTATAATTCTGAATTTTATACATGAATTAGAAAAATGTCTTGAATTCCATTATGTATCTTGGTAAATTTACATTACATAAAATTTACCATTTTACCTAGTTTTTAAAATATATAGTATGTTGCATTAAGTATATTCACATTGTTCTACAACCATCAATAATATCCATTCTCAGAGCTTTTTCATTTTTTCAAACTGAAATCCTGCACTTATTAAATACTAACCTCCTACCCCCTCAACCCTCTGCAAGCCCTTAGCCACAAACATTCCGCTTTCTGTATCTACAATTTTAACTATTCTTTATACCTGCTATAGCCAGTATCATACATTATTTGTCTTTTGTGACCGGATTGTTTCATATAGTTTATCAATGTTACAGACAGCATAGTTCATCAATATTATAGCATGTTTCAAAATTTCTTTTCCACTTAAGGCTGAATGAGTATTTTATTGTATGTATATACTACATTTTAATCATTTATTCAGCTGTTAATGAAGCAATTTGAGTTACTTCCTTTTTTTGGCTGCTGTGAATAATATGGCTATCAGGATGAGTATACAAATATCTTTTTAAGTTCTTACTTTAAGTTTTAGATCATATATCAGAAATGAAATGTCTGGATCATATAATATTTCTATTTAATTTCTGTAGAAATTGCCATAGCATTTTCAACAGTGACTGCAAATTTACATTCACACCAGCTATGTACAAGATTTCTAATAACTTCACGTCCACACAAAACTTAAGGTTTTCTTTTTCTTTCTTTATACACTTTCCCTCCTGCTCTGCCTCTCTCCTTCACTCCCTTCTCCCATCCCTTCCTTCCTTCCACCCTTCATTTCTGTCTCCCTTCTACCTTGTCTCTCTTTTTCTCTCTTTTGATAATAGTCATCTTACTGGCTGTAAAGTGGTTATCATAATTTGCATTTCCCTAATGATAAATGGTATTGAGTATCTTCTAATAATTTTTGATACTGAGTATTTTTACATAAGTTTATTGACTATTTACATATCTTCTTTAGAGAAATATCTATCTATTCAACTTTTTGACCATTTTAAAATTGGGTTGTATGTTTCATTTTCATTTTTGAGCTGTAGCGGTATTTATATAGTCTGGTAATTAATCCCTTGTGAGTTGTATGGTTTCCAAATATTTGGTACCATTCCTTCCTTAGTTTGTCTTTCAGTCTGTTGATAGTGCACTTTGATACAAAGAAATGTGTATTACTTTTGATTTAATCTAATTTATCTAATTTTCCTTTATTTCATTTGCTTTTGATGTCATGTCCAAGAGATCATTGACAAATCTAATGTCATGAAGGCTTTCCCTTTTGTCTTCATTCTAGAGACTTATGATCTTACTTCCTATATTTTAATCTCTCATTCACTTAAAAATAATATTTCCTATGGCCTTAATTTATGTTTTTTATACATGTGGATATTCTGTTTCCCCAACATCAGTTGTTGAGACTTCCCCGCCTCCCCCCATTGAATGGTTTTGACACTACTGTTAAAAATATTTGGCCATATATAAGAGAGTTTATTTCTGCGCTATTTTATTCCATTGGTCTATATCTGTTGTTATCTCAGTCATACCTGTTTTGAATACTGTAGCTTTACAGTAAATTTTAAAACAGAGAGCGTGAGTCCTAAAATTTTGTTCTTTTTCAAGACTGTTTGCCAATTTGGGGTTCCTTAAGATTCCTTATGAATTTAAAATAAACTTTTTATTTCTACAAAAACTTCTTTGACTAAATTGCATTGAATCTAAATTGAATATTGTTATGATTGGTATCCTGACAATATTACGTCTTTGAATTCACAAATATGGAGATCTGTTTATGTCTTTTTTAATGTCTTTCAGCAAATTCTTATAGTTTTCATTTTATATCATTCACTTCCTTGGTTAATTTTACTCTCAAGTATTTTTTTCTTTTTGATGATATTATAAATAAAATATCTTATTTACTGTGTAATTGGCCATTGTTAGCATATAGAAATAAATTTTGGGGGAAATATTATTTTGTCCTGCATTTTGCTGAATGTTTTAGCTTTAATGGGTCCTTTTTGGGTGAAATTTTAGGATGTATTTCACTGGAAGTGAAATTATATCAAATGCAAGCAGAAATGTTTGCTTTTTTAAAAAAATTTATATGCCTTTGTTTGTTTATTTATTTATTTGCTTGCTTGCTTGCTTGCTTGCTTGCTTACTTACTTACATACTTACTTACTTACTTACTTACTTATTATTTTTGCTGACTTGCCCTAAGACTTCCAATATCATTTGAGTGGAAGAGGTAAAAGTGAGCATATTCTTATTCTTAGTATTTTAGGAAAATCTTCAATCTTTCACAAATTGAGTCTGATGTTAGCCATATATTCTTTTAATAAATGTTTAAGTCTTTGATCCATTTTTAGTTTATTTTTGTGTATGGTTTAAGGGCGTATTCTAGCTTCCATGATTTATATGCTGCTGTCCAGTTTTCCCCAAACCATTTGCTGAAGAGACTGTCTTTATTCCCTTATATTTTCTTGCCTCCTTTGTAAAAGATTAATTGACCAAAAGTTTGTGGGTTTCTTTCTGGGCTCTCTATTCTGTTCCATTGGTCCATATATCTCTTTTTGTACCAGTACCATGCTGTCTTGATTACTCTGTAGTATTGTCTGATTTATTCCTAGGTATTTTATTACTTTGGGGGCTATTTTAAGGTGGATTGTTTCTTTACTTTCTTTATCTGTTGATTCATTGTTAGTGTATAGAAATGCAACTAATTTTTGTATGTTTATCTTGTAACCTGCTACCTTGCTGAATTCTTTTATTAGTTCTAGTAGTTTTTGTGTGGACCTTTTAGGTTTTTCTATATATATAATATCATATCATCTGCATATAGTGACAGTTTTACCTCTTCTTTTTCAGTTTGGATCCCTTTTATTTCTCTCTCTTGCTTGATTGCTGTGGCTAGGACTTCAAAGACTATGTTGAATAGAAGTGGTGAGAGTGGACATCCTTGTCATGTCCTAGATTTTAATGGGAACCTTTTCCATTTTTCACCATTGAGTATTGCTGGCTGTAGGTTTGCCATATATAGCTTTTATTATGTTGAGATATATTCACTCTGTACCCACTGTGTTCAGAGTTTTTATCATAAATGGGTGTTGAATTTTAGCAAATGTTTTTTCTGCATCTAATGAGATGATCATGTAGTTTTTGTCCTTTCTCTTGTTGGTGTGATGTATTACATCGTTTGATTTGCATATGTTGAACCATCCTTGTGTTCCTGGGGTAAACCCAACTTGATCATGGTGTATGATCTTTTTTTATGTGCTGTTAGATTCTGTTTGCTAATACTTTGTTGAGGATTTTTCATCTATGTTCGTCAGTGATAATGGTCTGTAATTCTCCTTTTTGGTAGTGTCTTTGTTTTTGGTATCAGGTTGATGGTGGTTTCATAGAACGAGTTTGGGATACTCCTTCTTTTTCAATCTTCTGGAAGAGTTTGAGAAGAACTGGTGTGAGATCTTTGTATGTTTGGTAGAATTACCCTATGAAGCCATCATCAGTTTTGGACTTTTGTTTGTAGGGAGGTTTTTTTTTTTGTTTGTTTTTTTTTGCTAATTTGATTTCATTTCTAGTGATTGGATAGTTCAAGTGGTCGATTTCCTCTTGATTCAGTCTTGGTGGACTGTATGTTTGCAGAAATTTGTCCATTTCTTGTAGGTTCTCCATATAGTTTTTCATAGTATTTTCATATGCTATTTTGTATTTCTGTGATATTGGTTGTAATTTCTCCATTTTCCTTTCTTATTTTGCTTATTTGTGCTCTCTGTTTTCTCTTCTTTGTGAACTTGGCCAGAGGTTTGTCAGTTTTGTTTACTCTTTCAAAAAACCAGCTCTTAGTTTGATTGATTTTTTCTATTTTTTAAAATCCCTCTCTTTTTTTTTTTTCTCAATGATCTTTATTTCCTTCTTTCTGCTAACTTTTGGTTTTGTTTGCGCTTCTGTTTCTAATTCTTTTAGCTGGTAAGTTAGATTGTTTACTTGAGGTTGTTCTTCTCTTTTGATGAAGGCCTGTATCACTATGCACTTCCCTCTTAGGACTGCTTTTGCTGCATCCCATAGATTTTGAGGGGTTGTCACTTGTATCAAAGTATTTTTTAATATCTTCTTTGATCATTGACCCATTGGTATTTTAGTAGCATGTTGTTTAATCTCCTTTTTTTCTCCTTTGTTTTTCTGTAGTTAATTTCTATCTAGTTTCATGACATTGTGGTCAGAAAAGATGCTTGAAATAATTTCTATCTTCTTAAACTGGTGGAGGCTTCTATTGTGCCATATACATAATCTATTCTAGAAAATGTTCCATGTGCACTTGAAAAGAATGTATATTCTACTTGGGGGGACATCTTGTTCTGAAAATCCCAACCAAGTCTAATTGAGGTATTGTATCATTTAATTTCTCTGTTCTGTTATTAATTTTCTGTGTGGAAGATCTGTCCACTGTTGTTAATGGAGTGTTAAAGTCTCCTACAATGATTGTATTCCCATCAATATCTCTCTTTATATCTGTTAGTATTTGCTTTATGTATTTAGTTGCTCCTATGTTGGGTGCACACATGTTAGGGAGTGTAATATTCTTATCCTTTATTGCCCCTTTAATCATTATGTAATGTCTTTTTTATCTTTCTTTATGTCTTTTTTTGTAAAGTCTACTTTGTCTGAAATCAGTATTGTTACTCCTGCTTTCTTGTCATTTCCATTTGCATGGAATATTCTTTCCCATCCTCTCTCTATCTATGTGTGTCCTTCTCCCTAAAGTGGTTCTCTTGTATGCTGCATATTGTAGGTTCTTGTTTTCTGATCTAGTCTGCCATTCTGTGTCTTTTGATTTGAGCATTTAGTCCATTGACATTTATAGTAATTATTTATAGATGTGTGTATATTGCCATTTTGAACTTAGTATTGTAGTTGATTTGGTGTTTCCTCTTTGTTCCTTTCTTTTCCTTTTTGTGGTTTGGCATTTTTTCTTTGTATTATCTTGGTTTCTTTTTAGTTTTTGTGACTCTATTATAAGATTTGGCTTGTGGTTACCCTGTCTTGTATATATATTAACACATTACTATATATGTTTGTTTTAAACAGATAGTAATATAAGCTCAAACTCATCTGCCTGAGAACAAAAAAAGAAAAGAAAAAAGAAAAAAATATATTTTCTTGTTCACCTCTCCCATCATTAATGATTTAGATGTCCTCTATTACAATTTCATGTTTATTCTGTTATAATTCGTTGTAGTTATCACCTTTCCAATTATGATTTTCCCTTTCTGTAGCATCCTGCTTCTTTTCTATTTAGAGTAGACCTTTCAATTTTTCTTTTAGCATAAGTTTAGTCTTACTGAATTCTTTTGGTTTTTGCTTGTCTGTGAAATTCTTTATCTCTCCTTCTAATCTAAAGGATAGCCTTGCTGGATAAAGTATCCTAGCTTGCATCTTTTTTTCATTCAGGACTTTGAATATATCTTGCCACTCCCTTCTGGCCTGTATTGTTTGTGTAGAGAAGTCAGCTGAAAGCCTTATGGGGGGCTCCTTTTTAACTACTCTGTTTTTCTCTTGCTGCCTTTAGGATTATTTCTTTATCCTTAACCCTGGCCATCCTGATTATAATGTGTCTTGGTGTGGATCTGTTGGCATTCTTCTTGTTTTGGACACTCTGTGCTTCTTGTACTTAGGTATCTGTTTCCTCCTTTAGGTTTGGGGAATGATTTCATCAAATACATTTCAGTCCCTTTTCTCTTTCTTCTCCTTCTGGAACCCCTATTATGCATAGGTTGGCATGCTTTATATTATCCCATAGGTCCTTTATATTGTTCTCATTGGTTTTTATTAGTTTTTCTCTCAACTGTTCTGATTGGGTTATTTCTGTTGTCCTGTCTTCTAAGTCACTTATTCATTCCTCTGTGTTATCTAGCCTGCTTTTACAGCCTTTAGCTCAGCTCTCATCTGAGCAAATGAGTTTTCCAATTTTAATTGTCTTCTCTTTATAGTTTCAATTTCCTTTTTAACATACTCTCTGTCTCTAAACACAATCTTTTTTAGTTCCTTTAGTAGTTTGATCACTGCTTTTTTGAAATAACGATCTGATAGTTTATCAAGGTCTATTTCATTGATCATTCTTTCAGGGGATTTCTCTTGTTCTTTTAATTAGTAGTGGTTCCTCTGTATCATCATTTTACTTATATCTCACTGGCACGATAGCTTAGAATGTCAGTTATCTACTGTGGTCCTCAAGGGGTTTATTTATTTATTATATAAGTGGATTCAGAAATAAAACTTTAAAAAAAAGGAAATTTAAAAGAAGAGAAAAAGTTTGAAAAATGTATAATCAATAACAGAAGAACAAAATGAAGATAAGTAAAAACTGAGTTGAGACAAATTATAAAAAACATAAAAGAACAAAAAAGATTTGAAAATACAGTATAATTGATAAAAAGAAGACAAAGAAATAAAAATAAAACAAATTTTTAAAAATTAATAAATGTAGTTTAAAAGAAAAATTTAAAGGGATTAAAAACAGAATAAAAATTTTTTAAAAATTAAATTAAAAAAGAAAAAAAGAAAAGAAAAAAGTGGATGTGCTCCCATCCCATTGGAGACTGTGTACTTTTATTAAATTTGTACAGGTCCTTCTGAAATATGGGTGGTTGCCAAGTCTTCCTTCTGTGCCTTTTGCCTGTTATTCCTTTGGCTGAGGGTGTGGTGGTATTCTGGTAGCTAGAGCCTGCTTTGTTTATTGAGCAGGGCCTTTTTGTTTTGTGGTTGTCTCTACTTCTGCCCTTGGCCTGCTGCATGAACACTGTTCACTGGTTCCAGAGGTCCTCTGTTCACACCTGGTCTGTTCTGCTCTCAGTGCCAGTAGGTGAGGGGGTCATGCCTCCTTTCAATGAGGTGTCCCTGTGCTGTGCTCCTCCATGGTAGTTGGGTGGGTCACTCTCCCTCCTGATGCCATAGTTGAGTGCCACACTCATGCATGTTGGTGGGCAGGCCACTCCCCCAATCTGTGCAGCTCATTGTTCCACGTCTGGTCCATGTTCTGTAGGTGGGCTCAGAGAAAATGGCTGACCAGTCCTTGTCCCTGCTTTATGCCAGAACTCCACTCCTTGATTATTTGTCTTAGTAGCTCAAGATCACAGAGGTACCAGGGCAAGATATTTCCCTCTGCCTGGGGCTCAAAAGAAATCTCAGTCCCACCTATGAGGTTGCAGAACCACTAGGTACAGATTCAGGTTTCCACTTTGCCTTTACCTGGGAGTCATGCACCAGAGAATATGGTGGCAGTTGCTGAGTCCCATCACTATTCTCCCAAGAAAGCACCTGTAATGGTCCCACAGGTCTGTGGAGACAAACACTATGGCTCCCCTACCCTAGGGCATACATCAGTGTTGTTTTGCTTCTTCTTCTTTTTTTTTTTTTTTTTTTTGTATTTTATGGGGGACTCAGGCTGTTCTGATCTGTATACCCTCCTATCAGTGGTGCACAGTACATTGCAGTCCTCCTAGGTTGCCTCTGTACAGTTGGCCTGAATCCTTTGCCTGACTCCATCAGCCTGCCCTGTCCCACTCCTGCCAGTTTGCAACTATGGCGGGGGGTTGTGGGGACCTTTTGTGACTGTTTAACTTAGTTCTGATGGTCAAGGGCTATTCTGTACAGATTGAAGCCTTGGAGATTCCGCCTCTTTCATGCTGACCTCTCTGTTGGAGAGGGGGTGACTCAACAAATGAGTCTGTATTATTTTCCTTTTTCTTCCTTCTTTTCTTCTACCAGATTGGTGTCATATTTTTTCTTTGAAGAAGGCGATGTTATGTCAAAGTTCAGCAGGTGTTCTGATTGGATGGGTGGTGTGTGGATGTCAGTCTTTTTGTAATTGTGGAAGAGGGTGAGCTACAAGTGTCCTTCTACTCCTTCATCTTGGCCCTTCTCCTCAAAGAAATCTTTTTTTGTGTGTGTATACTTTATATATATACATATATATAAAGTCATTTTACAATGTTGTGTCAATTTCTAATGTAGAGCAATAATAGTTCAGTCATATAGATATGTACATGTACATGTTTTCATATTCTTTTTCATTATAGGTTGCTACAAGATATTGAAAAGAGTTTCCTGTGGTATACAGTATAAATTTGTTGTTGAACTATTTTATGTATAGTAGTTATTATCTACAAATCCCAAACTCCCAATTTACCCCTTCCCATCACTTTTCCACCCTGTAACCACAAGTTTGTTTTCTATGTCTGTGACTCTGTTTCTGTTTTGTAAATAAGTTTGTGTCACTTTTTAAAAAGATTCTACATATAAGTGATACCATGTGGTATTTTTCTTTCTCTTTCTGACTTACTTCACTTAGAATGACATTCCTCAAGTCCATCCATGTTACTACAAGTGGCATTATTTTGTTATTTTTTATGGTTGAGTAGTATTCTCTTGTATAAATATACCACATATTCTTTATCCAGTCATCTGTTGATGGACATTTAGATTGTTTCCGTGTGTTGGCTATTGTATATAGTACAGCTATGAACATTGGGGAGCATGTATATGTTTGAATTGAAGTCCAAGAGTGGGACTTCTGGATCACATGAACACTCTATTTGTAGTTTTTTAAAGAACCTCAATACTGTTTTCCATAATGGCTGCACCAAACTGCATTCCCACCATCAGTGTAGGAGAGTTCCCTTTTCTTCACACCCCCTCCAAGATTTATTATTTGTAGACTTTTTCATGGTGGCTATTCTGACTTGTGTGAGGTGATATTATTATAGTTTTGACTTGCATTTCTCTGATAATTAGCGGTGTTGTGTCTGTTGGCTACCTGTATATCTTCTTGGAGGAATGTCTGTTTAGGTCTTCTACTCATTTTTGGATTGGGTTTTTGTTGTTGTTGTTATTATTGAGTTGTATGAGCTGTTTGTATATTCTGGAAATTAAACCCTTGTCAGCTTCATCTTTTGAAAATATTTTCTCCCATTCTACATGTTGTCTTTTTGTTTTGCTTATGTAGACACTGATCCAAGTATAACTTAAATATGGTAAAGATATGAGCTGAACAGTCTGTCTATAATGCCTCTACAAAAGATATTTAGGTTAAATCTAAACTAGTCTTTAATTCTATTTCTGTTAAAACAGTTTAATTACAATCATTCAAAGTGGTTAGGCCTCAGTCTAAGGCATTCATGTATTTTCCATTAAATCCAGAATAGCTAGGATGTAGCTCCTCCAAAAGGAAGCAAATTTCATCTCCAAATTAACATACCAGCTGGGGCCAGTTGATGTGGTTGAAAGAATGGCAATTTCAGGGTCAAGAATTTGCCTTTGCAGTTCAGAGGGTTTATGCAATTAGCAAGCTCACAAGTTAGCCTGCCATAGTTTCATGGATTCTGACCAAAGATATGAGAATCTAGGGTCAGATTCAATAAATTTTAATATTTACAGACCAGTAGGCAACAGTTTTACACAGAGTGGCCCAACTAAATGCTGTGTGTGCAGTAGGTTTGCAGTACAATTCACATGGCAGAACTCCAGGATTAAGGAACACAAATCTTCTATAATGAGCAGAAAGCAAACATGCCTGACCTTTGCCTCAGAGGGAGCTATTATCTTTTTTATACTGGGTGGTAAACAAACGTGCTCTTTGCTCTGGAGGAAGCAGAGTCTCTATCTCTACTTTCCAAGAATGCTTTATAGACATACTTGGGGGAAAAATTGAGAACAAAGGCCATCATCACTGCTACTACAAGATTTGCAGAAATTCCAAAGAACTATGGAGAACTCTCTCTAATTACTGTGAACAAAGGCTCTTTGTTGCTGTGTTCTATGCATTCAGTGATTTTTACTTTCTATAAATTCTCAAATAGTAAATATTAAATTTTCCTTTTTACAAACTGCTATGGGGTAAGCTTGTTTTTATAGTTAGTAACTAACAATTTTACTTTATTTCAGCCAAGTTTACTCTCTTCCAAAAGAGATAAACACTTGCTTCTTTTGATTCATGAACTTTATTCTAAGTGAATATTTTAAGGCTTATTATTCTAACTGTCCTGGCCAGGCTGATAATCTCAGAACAGTACAAAGTCCCCAGCAGTCACTTCCAAGTGTTCAGCTCTTCTCCCTGCAGAAATCATTTCTGCATTTTGAAATGCTCAATGAGACCAGGTTTCATGAGAACAAGTTAACAGGATATTTTAAGCTGATAATAAAAGAAGGCTATTAAAGAAAAAAGCAGACATATCTATTTGCTCAATGCTTGACTATAAGCAGAGCAAAACAAAAACATACACACTTGATATTGTTAAGAAAAAGAGAGTATATCTTTATTCAAAATAAACATTGCCATCAGCTGCAAAACACACATACATTTCTTAGCCTCAGTAGCTGATGAAGTAATAAAGTAAACACATGTGTAAATGTATAACTGAGGATGGCAGGCAAAAGTTTACATCTGTCAAGAAAACAGAGTTCACGCCTGTGTTCTCCACTGATGGCTTCCAAGGGGGCTCTTTTTCTAGCTACTGGTGAGTTAAGGTCCATACCTATCAAGGATTTGACATCAGCTTATTTTCTACATATCTTAGGGCATATCTGGGTAGCCCCACTTTAGTGGCCAAGCTCAATGCTGTCAGTTATCCCAGGCTTACTATTAAACTTTCAACTTAAAAAAAAGCACAACCTTAAAGATGTGAATTATGTTTTATTCAGGAGACTACTGATGACTTAAGCCCTGGAGATAACATCTCAGATAGCTGAGGAGCTGTTCAAAGATGTAATTGAAGTGCCAGGATATATATATAGGTGTTTTGGCTGAAAAAACAAAAAACAAAAAAACAAGGTAATCAAACTTGAAAAGATTACTGCTAACTGTAAGAAACAGACATCTCAAGATTATGATTTTAGTGTTTTCTATATATGGGAAGATGCAAGAAATCATTTCTTTGATAAGCACTTAAAATAAAATACCTAGGGCCAGTATCCTGCTTGTCTCTATCCTGAGTCTCCTCAGGGTACACCATGAAGAGTGTGTGATTGCAGTGACTGGTGGCTTGATGGCCACAACATTCTGTTTAGTGTCATGGCAAATGACATTCTTTATTCACAATACCTCTTCTTGGTCATAAATTCAACCAATGTTTGAGGAATTTTATGAAAAAGTTTGTCCCAAGATGCTAGGAAGTCTTGCTCTTAGGTCAAGCAAGGATGCTACTGATATTCCACTCAATTACATTTTTTCAATTAGGCACAACTGATAGTCTTAAATTTTCTGAGTCACCTATTTTACTAGTCTGTTATGACCCATGATATGTTTTCCCCTTGTACTTCTTTCCGTGTCTGGAGTTACACTACTACAATTATTCTATGTAGAGTTATATGTGTGATCAACTGTCTTAAGGCATCAACCATTATTAATTTTGTGGAGGTCTGGTTACACATTGGATGACACAAGAGATAACATCTTATAAAATAGGATGTAATAACAGAGCTGTAACATTATGAAGCATAGTACAGCAAAGACAGACATAGGCATAAGTAATTTGAAAAAAAAAACCAAGAAAGAATAAATTAAAATAATGATTATTAAAACTAGTTGTAACTTTTGTACAATAAGTCATTAAGTCTACAGGGGGACAACTGGAGAAACCAAATTCTGGAGGGATAAAGGTGAGAGGAAAAAATAAATGCTTTATCTTTGTTTGCCAAGATACAGTTTATCAACTTCTTGTAGGTCATAGTGTAAGAGGAAAGTTTTCTTGGAAAGCAAAAATTAAACTTTCAGAAAAAATTAATAAAATTATAAATCATATTTATCAGTTCATTCAGTCCCAGGTAGTTAATTCCTGTTGATCCTGATGGAATTATGTGGTTTTCCATTAGAGTTCTTTAATTTCTTAGCCAGTTCAGTAGTGTGATAGAAAAATTTTCAGAGCCTTATTTATATTTGTCAAAAAGCCTTTTTACAGAAGCCAACAATTAAAAAGTTCAGATTTTTTGTCAAGATGATGGATTAGTAGGACCATGAGCTTGCCTCTTCTCATGACTATAACACAACTAAGTGAGAAACAAACATCAGAAAACAAAACAAACAAACAAACAAAAACCCTGAATCCCAGCAAGAAAAGATCTTCTTTAACTGGAAACATAAAAACTGAACCACAGCAGGATGGTAGGAGGGTCATGCTCACAATGTAATTGGACTCTATACCCCCCTGATGGATGAGCTGAAGAATAGTCACAGAGGCTCTGCCACAGAGGTGAGAGTTCTGAGACCCACATCAGGGTTCTAGCATTTGGAGGAGGAAGAGACCCAAGAACATATGGTTTTGAAGTCCGATGGGGCTTAATGCCAGAAGCCCTACATGACTACGGGCAACAGAGACCTTAATCTCTTGGGAATTGCACATAGAATCTTGCATGTGACAGGTCCAAGGGCAGAGGCAGTGATTTCTTAGAAACATGGGCCAGACCTGTCTGCTGGTTGTGGAATTTCTATGGAGGTAGGGGATAGCTGCAGCTCACCCTGGAAATATAAAAGCAGGTGGTAGATATTTGGGGGGTGTTCATCTATATGAGATTTCCTAGAGGCTGAAACTTGCTTGGATCATTAGTACCAGGACGTCCTACCCAACAACCTGAAGGCTTAAGTGCTGGGAAGCCTCAGGCCAAACAATATACTGGTTGGCAACACAGCCTGACCTATCAGCAGACTTCCTGAGCCACAATTGCCTCTAGCCATTGACGGCCAGGATCAAGCACACAACATAGGAGCACCTCAATATATAAGGCAACTGTTAATACACATAAAAGGAGAAATCATCATAATGCAATAATAGTGGGGGAATTTAACACTCCACTTACATCAATGGACACATTCAGACAGAAAATCAGTAAGGAAATACCCTAAATGTCACATTTGACAAGATGGACTTAATTGATAGCTATACAGCATTCCATCTGAAAACAACAGAGAACACATTCTTCTCAAGTGCACGTAAAATATTCTCCAGGATTGACCACATCCTTGCCCACAAATATAGCCTCAGTAAACTTAAGAAAATTGATATTGTATCAAGAATCTTTTCTGACCTCAAAGCTATGAGGTTAGAAATGAACTATAAGAAAAAACTGTAAAAACTGCAAATACGAGGGGCTAAACAATATGCTACTAAACAACCAATGGATCACTAAAGAAATCAAAGAGGAAATTAAAAAAAAATAGGAGGAAACCACTTAGAGATAAATAAAAACAACCACAATGATCCAAACCCTCTAGGACACAGCAAAAGCAGTTATAAGAGTGACGTTACAGAGTGCAAGCTTACTTCAGGAAACAAGAACAATCTCAAATAAACAACCTAACTTTACATTTGAAACTACAAGACAAAGAAGAACAAATAAAACCCAAAGTTAATAAAAGAAAAGAAATCATAAAGATTAGAGCAGAAATAAATGAAATGGAGAATTAAAAACAATAGAAAAGATCAATGAAACGAAAAAGTTTGAAAAGATTAAAAAAAATGATAAAACATTAAGAAAAAAAAGGGAGTGGGCCCAAATTAATAAAACCTGAAATGAAAAAGGAGAAGTTACAACTGACACCACAGAAATACAAGGGACTATAAGAGGATATTATGAGCAACTATAGGCCAAAAAAAAAAAAGGACAACTTAGAAGAAATGGACAATTTCTTAGAAGGGTGCAATTTTTCTGAAACTGAATTAGGACGAAATAGAAAATGTGAATAGAATAATTAGCAATACTGAAATTAAATCAGTAATTTAAAAACTCCCAAGAAACAAAAGTCTAGGACCAGAAGGTTTCACAGGAAAATTCTACCAAACATTTAAAGAAGATTCAAACATGCTCAATAAAATACTAGCAAACTGACTTCAATGATTCATTAAAGGATCATACACCACAATCAAGTGAGATTTATCCCAGGGATGCAGGGATTTTTCAGTATTTGCAAATCAATCAATGTGATATACCACACTAACAAATTGAAGAATAAAAACAATATAGTCATCTCAATAGATGAAAAAAGAGCTTTTGCTAAAATTCAATATCCATTTATGATTAAAAACTCTCCAGAAAGTGGACAGAGAGGAAACATACCTCAACATAATAAAGGCCATATATAACAACCCCACAGCCAACATCATACTCAATGGTGAAAAGCTAAAAGCATTTCCTCTAAGATTAGGAAAAAGACAAGGATTCCCATTCTCACCATTTTTATTCAACACAGTTTTAGAGGTCCTAGCCATAACAATCAAAGAAGAAAAATAAATAAAAGGAATCCAGGTTGGAAATGAAGAAGAAGACTGTCACTGTTTGCAGATGACATGATTCTACACATAGAAAATCCTAAAGAAGTGATGAGAAAACTACTAGAACTCAATGAATCTGGTAAAGTTGCAGGATACAAAATTAATATACAGAAATCAGTTGGATCTGTAAACTCTATCAATGAAATATCAGAAAAAGAAATTAAGGGAAAATCTCACTTACCATCGAACAAAAAAGAATAAAATATCTAGGAATAAATCTACTCAAGGAGGCAAAGGACCTGTACTCCAAAAAGTATAAGACACTGATGAAAGAAATTGAAGATGACATAAACAAATGGAAAGTTATACCTTGTTCTTGGATTCAAAGATTCAATGTTATTAAAATTGTCATACTATCCAAGGCAATGTACACATTCAATGCAATCCCTATCAACATTTTTCACAAAGCTGGAACAAAAAACGTTAAAATTTGTATGGAAACACAAATGACCCTGAATAGCCAAAACAGCAATGAAAAAGGAGAATGGAGCTGGGGGGGATCATGCTCCCTGACTTCAGACTACACTACAAGCTATAGAAATCAGTACAGTATGGTACTGGTACAGAAACAGACACATAGATCAATGGAACAGAATAAAAAGTCAATAAATAAACCCATGCACTTAAGGTCAATTAATCTACAACAAAGGAGGCAGGAATGTAGAATGGAGAAACGACAGTCTCTTTAACAAGTGGTGCTGGGAAAACTGGATAGCACCTGTAAAAGACTGAAATTAGAAGATTCTCTAGTGCCATATACAAAACTAAACTCAAAATGGATTAAAGATCTAAATGTTAGGCAGGATGCTAAAAAAGTTCTTAAAGGAAAACATAGAACTCTGACATAAATCACAGCAATAATTTTTCAAATAAGCTCCTAGAATAATGGAAATAAAAGCAAAAATAAACAGTGGGGCCTAGTTGAACTTAAAAGCTTTTGCACAGCTAAGGATGCTATCAACAAAATGAAAAGACAACTTAAAGAGTGGGAGAAAATATTTGCAAATGATGGGGCATGACCCACCTGCCTACCAGGAGGACAGCACCTGACCATAGTGTTCGGAGGGGGTGAGACCTGCCTATCCACTGTGCTTGAACATAGCATCAGACTGTGGCATCAGGAGGGGGAGGGACCTGCCTGCCTACCATGCAGGGGCACAGTACCGGACCAGGTGCTGGGAGGGGGCACAACCTGCTTGCCAACCAGCACTGGGAGCAGCACAGACCAGGGGCACAAACAGGCCTCTGGAAGCAGAGAGCTGTTTGCGCAGTAGGGTGAATACAGGAGTGGCGACAACGACAAAACAAAAAGGAAGCACCATTCAATAACAAGGTCAGGCTCTGTCAGGCTAATAGCCACACCACTAACCAAAGTGAAATAAAACTCAACAATAGCCCATACTTAGGAAAGACATCTCGACAAAATCATTAAAAGTGCACAGTCTCCATGGGAACACATCCCAAAAAAAAAGATAATTATAGGCGAATATCATTGATGAACATAGATGCAAAAATCCTCATCAAAATATTAGAAAATAGAATCCAAGAGCACATACAAAAGATTATACATCATGATCAACTGGGGTTCATCCCAGGGACACAATGGTGGTTCAACATATGCAAAATCAATCAATGTAATACATCACATCAACAAGAAAAAGGGCAAAGACCACATGATCATCTCATTATGAGCAGAAAAAGCATTTGGTAAAATTCAACACCGATTTATGATAAAAACTCTCACCAAAGTGGGTATAGAGGCAACATATCCCAACATAATAAAAGCCATATATGACAAACCTACAGCCGGCATAGTGCTCAATGGTGAAAAACTCAAAAGCTTCCCACTAAAATCTGGGACAAGACAAGGCTGCCCACTCTCACCACTCCTATTCAACATAGTCTTGGAAGTCCTAGCCACAGCAATCAGGCAAGAGAGAGAAATATATTGTTATAAAGGGATCCAAATTGGAAAAGAAGAGGTAAAAGTGTCACTACATGCTGACAACATGTTACTATATCTAGAAAACCCTAAAAGGGCCACACAAAAACTACTAGAACTCATCACAGAATTCAGCAAGGTGGCAGGTTACAAGATTAATGTTCAAAAATCAGTTGCATTTCTTTACACTAACTATGAATCAACAGAAAAAAGAAAGTAAAGAAACAATCCACCTTAAAATAGCCCCCAAAGTAATAAAATATCTAGGAATAAATCTAACCAAGGAGATGAAAGACTTACCCACAGAAAACTATAAACCATTGATGAAGGAAATTAAAGAAGACTTTAAAAAATGGAAAGATATTCCATGCTCTTGGATTGGAAGAAAGAGAAAGAAAAATACCATATGAGATCGCTCATATGTGGAAACAAAAGAGGGGGAGGGGAAACAAAAAGTCAAATGAACATAAATACAAAGGAGAAACAAACTGATAGACAGAATACAAAGTTGTTGCCAGGGGTAAGGGTGGTGGAAAGGTACAGGCTGGGAGTTCAAAACTTGTAGATACTGACAGGCATATATACACTAGATAAAGAAGTTCATGCTGTATAGTGCATAGAAATATATAAAAGATCTTGTGTTAGCTCTCAGTGAAAAAAATGTGAAAATGAACATACGTATCTTCATGTATAACTGAAAAATTGTGCGCTACACTGGAATTTGACACAGCATTGTAGAATGACTATAACTCATTAAAAAAAAGTTAAAAAAAAAGAAAGCAAATAGAAAGAAAGGAATACAAAATATTTCCTTCATTTTGAGCAAACAATATACAAAATCTAAAGGTAATGAATCCTTTGTCTCACTATCAATACAATCCAGATTTTTCAATAACTACAGGACTTCCTATGAGCTAGAATCTAGAGATATAACTTAATGTACAAACTTATTTTTACGTAGCAAGATAAAATCCCCTAAGTTGAGCAACAGACTAAGAAAAAAAAATCTTGTGGTTTTGTATATGGTTTGTAGAATTCTTCTTTGAACAAGAGGCAGATTGTTTGAGATTCCAGAATGTGAGTGACATAGTACATTGACGGCAGACATAAATAATGATGTTGTCATGGTAACTTATTACTTACTGGTGTTTGTAAATTTCACATAATACAAATAACAAAGCTCTAATATATTAATTGATGACTGTCTTTTGTGACTCAACTGGTGGCAACCAACCTGAAACTTATTAGCTAGTAGTTTTTGCTAGGAAAACTATTGCTACTGTAGTTAAATGAACCAACTTTTACAATGTTCCCAAAAGTTCCACGTGCTATTCTTTCATCTGCAGAATCACACAATCAGTAATGCAAAACTCATGCTGTCTAGGAACTCTACAGCAGACTCCATTTCATTTCAATGGAAAGAAAAAATGTTGGCTACGATAAAGATAAAAACAAAACTTTAGTGCCTTACAAGACAATAAAACTGTAATTTTTAGGATTATCCTTTCTAAGGAACAAAAATCAGTTGCATTTTAAGGGACTAAAATTAATGGTAAGTTAGTGTACAAATTAAAATTCTACTACATAGAGTCCAGGTTTTAATCAATGGTACATACTAAGTCAAACAAAGATACACTTCCACAGAAAATTAAATACCCTCCCAGACTGTTGAAGCCTTAAAACAGTTTGGTAAACAGTGAGTTTGAATGACTCTGAAAGCACATGCAGTCGTCATTTTGCTTATTTCCAATAATCTATAATTTTTTAACGCCACACAGATGAAAAGCATAATATTTTTGTCAGAATGCCACACATAAAGCATTCTAGCTAAACTGAAGTTCAGTGAAAGGGAGTTTAACGGGTCTTATTCTCTGAAAGTGTCTTATAATTCCTCCCAGAGATTTATGCCGTGAAAAGCTTGACTAACTATAGAAACCCCCTGATATTTCAATATACAGAAGGGTTTGTCTTTCTAACAGCAAGTTTGGCCATGCACCCAAGGCAGAGGTAGTCCCCTCTCCGGCCAGGTCAGCCACCTGCAGGGGACTTTGTGTCAACATGCGCCTGTCAGCAAAGGTTTTGGGGGTGTAACTGACCACAGCTGGTCACAGCTGCACAGTCTACATTTTGCCAGCCCATGCTTGCAGCCAGAAAGTCCTTTGGCATGTTGCAGTGAACAAACCCAAAAGCCCACAGGCCACCCTCAGGCAGAGGAAACCACAAGTAGGCTCCCAGGCTCCCAAATTGCACTGACCCAATTCATTTTCAGTATCTGAACTCCTGTGACCCTAGGACTATGCAATACTGACTGAGCAGGCAAACACAGTATTAAAGTTTTTGACAAAGGCAGCACCAGCTCTGAGTCTGTTTTCTCAGCTATACAGTGGAAATGAGAAGACTTAACTTAGCTACATTGCAAAATTGTTTAAAGATTAATAAAATTGTATGTTAAAATAACTGTTTGTAATAAAAAATAGTTATTATTATAAAAGGCATGGATGTCAGTTGTCCCTTCCCACCCCCCACACCCTTGGCAAACACAAGTTTTTATTCTATGTCTATGAGTCTGTTTCTGTTTCATATTTATGCTTTGTTTGTTGTTGTTGTTGTTGTTGTTGTTGTTGTTGTTGTTGTTGTTTTTAGACTCCACATATGAGCTATCTCATGTGGTATTTTTCTTTCTCTTTCCGGCTTACTTCACTTAGAATGACATTCTCCAGGAGCATCCATGTTGCTGCAAATGGCATTATGTTGTTGGTTTTTATGGCTGAATAGTATTGCATTGTATAAATATACCACCTCTTCTTCATCCAATCATCTGTTGATGGACATTTAGGCTGTTTCCATGCCTTGGCTATTGTAATTTGTGCTGCTGTGAACATTGAGGTGTAGGTGTCATTTTGCAGTAGGGTTCCTTCTGGATATATGCCCAGGAACAGGATTCCTGGGTCATATGTTAAGTGTATTCCTAGTCTTTTGAGGAATCTCCATACTGTTTTCCACAGTGGCTGCCCCAAACTGCATACCCACGAGCAGTGTAGGAGGGTTCCCCGTTCTCCACAGCCTCTCCAGCATTTGTCTTTTGTGGATTTTTGAATGATGGCCATTCTGACTGGTGTGAGGTGATACCTCATCATACTTTTGATTTGCATTTCTCTGATAATTAGTGACATTGAGCATTTTTTCTTGTGCCTATAGATCATTTGTATGTCTTCCTTGGAGAATTGCTTGTTTAGGTCTTCTGCCCATTTTTGGATTGGGTATTTGTGTTTTTTCTTATTAAGTCTTATGAGCTTCTTATATATTATGGAGATCAAGCCTTTGTCAGTTTCACTGTTTGCAAAAATTTTCTCCCATTCTATAGGTTGTCATTTTGTTTTAATTATGGTTTCTTTTGCTGTGCAGAAGCTTGTAAATTTAATTAGGCCCCATTTGTTTATTCTTGCTTTTATTTGTATTGCTTGGGTAGACTGCCCTAGAACATTGCTGAGATGTATGTGAGATAATGTTTTGCCTATGTTTTTCTTTTACGAGGTTTATTGTATCTTGTGTTATGTTTAAGATATGTTTGATCCATTTTGAGTCTATTTTTATGTATGGTGTAAGGGAGTGTTCTAACTTCCCTGATTCACATGCTGCTGTCCAGTTTTCCCAAAACAATTTGCTGAAGAGACTGTCTTGATTCCATTGTATATTCTTGCCTCCTCTGGCAAAGCTTAATTGAATAAAATTTTGTGGGTTCCTTTCTGGGCTCTCTAGTGTGTTCCATTGGTCCATATGTCTGTTTTTGTACCAAAATAATGCTGTTTTGATTACTGTAGCTATGTAGTATTGTCAATACTACATATATCAATATTGTTAAAATGGTCACACTGCCCAAGGCAATCTACAGATTTAATGCAATCCCTATCCAATTACCCAGGACATATTTCACAGAACTAGAACAAATCATAATAAAATTTATATGGAACCATCAAAGACCTAGAATTGCCAAAGCATTACTGAAGAGAAAGAAAGAGGCTGGAGGAATAACTCTCCCAGACTTCACACAATACTATAGAGCTACAGCCATCAAGACAGCATGGTATTGGTACAAAAACAGATGTATAGACCAATGGAACAGAATAGAGAGCCAAAAAATGAACCCACAAACTTCTGGCCAACTAATCTTTGACAAAGGAGGCAAGGATATACATTGGAATAAAGACAGTCTCTTCGGCAAATGGTGTTGGGAAAAACTGGACAGCAGCATGTAAAACAATGAAGCTAGAACACTCCCTTACACCGTATACAAAAATCAACTCAAAATGGATTAAAGACTTAAACATAAGACAAGATACAATAAACCTCCTAGAGGAAAACATAGGCAAAACATTATCTGACATACATCTCAAAAATTTTCTCCTAGAAGAAATAAAAGCAAGAATAAACAAATGGAACCTAATGAAACTTACAAGCTTCTGCACAGCAAAGGAAACCAGAAGTAAAACAAGAAGAAAACCTACGGAATGGGAGAAAATTTTTGCAAGTGAAACCGACAAAGGCTTGATCTCCAGAATATATAAGCAGCTCATACGACTCAATAAGAAAAAAATAAACAACCCAATCCAAAAAATGGGCAGAAGACCTAAACAAGCAATTCTCCAAGGAAGACATACAAATGATCAAAAAGCACATAAAAAATGCTCAATATCACTAATTATCAGAGAAATGCAAATCAAAACTACAATGAGGTATCACCTCACACCAGTCAGAATGGCCGTCATTAAAAATCCACAAATGACAAATGCTGGAGAGGCTGTGGAGAAAGGGGAACCCTCCTACACTGCTGGTGAGAATGCAGTTTGGTGCAGCCACTGTGGAAAACAGTGTGGAGATTCCTCAAAAGACTAGGAATAGACTTACCATATGACCTAGGAATCCCACTCCTGGGCTTGTATCCAGAAGGAAATCTACTTCAGGATGACACCCGCACCCCAATGTTCATAGCAGCACTATTTACAATAGCCAAAACATGGAAATAGCCTAAATGTGCATCAACAGGTGACTTGATAAAGAAGATGTGGTATATTTATACAATGGAATACTACTCAGCCATAAAAACCGACAACATAATGCCATTTGCAGCAACATGGATGCTCCTGGAGAATGTCATTCTAAGTGAAGTAAGCCAGAAAGAGAAAGAAAAATACCATATGAGATCGCTCACATGTGGAATCTAAAAAACAAAAACAAAAACAAACAAACAAACAAAAACAAAGTGTAAATACAGGACAGAAATAGACTCACAGACAGAGAATACAGACTTGTGGTTACCAGTGGGGTGGAGGGTGGGAAGGGGAAGACTGGGGTTTCAAAACTGTAGAATAGATAAACAAGATTACACTGTATAGCACAGGGAAATATACACAAAATGTTATGATAACTCACAGAGAAAAAAATGTGACAATGAGTGCGTATATGTCCATGAACGACTGAAAAATTGTGCTGAACACTGGAGTTTGACACAACTTTGTAATATGATTATAAATCAATAAAAAATGTTAAAAAAAAAAGAGAAAGCAAAAAGACAATATTCCCTAAAATTATGTCAAAAATAATAATATATCTAAGAATAAACTTAACCAAGGAGGTGAAAGACTTATACTATGAAAACTATAAAACACTGATGAAGCAATTTGAAGAAGATACAAAGAAATGGAAAAATATCCTGTGTCTTGGATTGGAAAAATTAATATTGTTAAAACATTCATACTATCCAAAGAAATGTAGAGATTTAATGTAATTCCTATGAAAATATCCATGATTTTTTTTTCAGAACTAAAAAAAAAAATCCTAAAATTTATATGGAACCACAAAAGATTCCAAATTGCCCAGCAACCTAAGAAAAAATAACAAAGATGGAGACATAACCCAGAATTCAGACCATATTACAGATATACAGTAATTAAAATAGCATGGTATGGGCACAGAAATAGACAAACAGATCAATGTAAAAGAGTATAGAGAGCCCAGAAGTAAAGCCACACATCTACAGTCGATTAATCTTCGACAAAGCAAGAAAATATTCCAGACAAAAGACAGTCTCTTAAATATGTGTTGCTGGGAAAACTGCAAAGCTACATGCAAAAGAATAAGACTAGAACATTCCTTCACACCACATATAAAAATCATCTCAAAGTTGATTAAAGACCCAAATGTAAAACCTTGAACCATGAAACTCCTAGAAGAGAATATTGGCATAATATTCTTTGATATAAATCATAGCAATATTTTTAGGTTTTGTCTCTTAAGGAAAAAAAAAAAAGCAAAAATGAATCCATCAGACCTAGTAAAACTTAAAAAGTTTTGCACAGCATAGGAAATTATCTACAAAGTGAAAAGGCAACCGGATGAATGGGAGAAAATATTTGTAAATTATATGACTAATCAGCTACTATCCAAAAATATATAAGCAGCTTATACAACTCAACATCAAAAAAACAAACAACCTGAATTAAAAATAGGCAGGAAACCTGAATGTACATTTTTCCAAAGAAGACATACAGATGGCCAACAGGAACAAGGTGTGCCACATCACTAATCATCAGAGAAATGAAAATTAAGAATATAATGAGATATCTGTCAAGATGGCTGTCTCAAAAAGCCTACAATAACAAAAGTTAGTTAGAATGTGGAGAAAAATGAATACTTATACACAGTTCATGGAAATGTATATTGGTGCAATCACTATGGAAAATATTACAGAAGTTCCTCAAAAAACTAAAAGTAGAACTACTGTATGATTTAGCAATTTCACTTCTGGGTATACATATTGAATAAAACAAAAACGTTAACTTGAAAAGATACATGCACCTCAATGTTCAGAGCAGAATTATTTACAATATCCAAGATATGGAAGAAAACTAAACAGACGACTGGATAAAGAAGATGTTTTTTGTATATCTATATCATCTATATCTATATCTATATCTATATCTATCAACAGACAGCAAGGGAAGAAACAGGTTTGTCAGTTAGGAAAAATTCTGAGAAAACTAGTTAATCAATCAAAGTGAACTCTGTAAGCTGTCTTGATGTCAGGGAAGCCATTTTGCGATTCCTTCAGTTAGCAGCATTATTCACAATAGGCAAGTTTGAAAACAATCCAAATGTTTATTGACAGATAAACAAAATGTGGCACAAAATAGTTTATATTCAGCCTTAAAAAGGAATGACATTCTGACATGCTACATCATGAATGAAACTTGAGAACATTATACTAAGTAAAATATGCCAGGAATAAAAGGCCAAATATTGTACAATTCTGCTTATGTAAGACACTTAAAATAGTCAAATACTTAGAGAACAAAAGTAGAATAGTGGTAACCAGAGCTAAGGAGAGGAACTAATGAGGAGTTACTGCTTAATTGGTACAGAATTTTGGAATGATGAAACAGTCTGGAAGTGAATAGTGGTGATGGTTACATACAATGTGAATGTACTAAAATCTATCACACTGTATACATAAAATTATTAAAATGGTAAATTTTGTGTTATACTTAATTTATACAATAAAATAAGTTATAAATGATATATAATTACTTTTGAAAAGAATTACCAGATGATCTAGCAATGTTAATTGTCATAAGCCCAAAAGAAGTAAAGCAGGGATTTAAACAGATATTTCCATACCAATGTTCCTAGCAGCATTATTCCTAATAACCAAAAGGTGAAAATAACACAAATGTTCATGAACAGTTTAGTAGATAAGCTAAGTATGGTGTATACAATGAAATATTATTCAGCCATAAAAAAGAATAAAGTATCATAATATGGAAGAAGCTCAAAAATATTCTGCCAGTCGAATTGGAGACAAAAGAACAAATATTGTATAATTGTACTGATAAATATCTATAACACACAAACTCATAAATACAGAAAGAAGAATAGAGGGGCTTTGGTAAAGGTAAAAATGGACAGCTATTGCTTACTGGATACAGAATTTCAGTTTAGTAGTGATAGAAAAATTATGGTAATGTTGCACAAAATGTGTTACAGCTCAGTTATAGTTTGGTGTTACAGCTTGGTGTTACCATTCAGTTGTGACAGCAACCTGGATCCTGGCGAGAGACCAAGTAGCATTTGGAGGGTTGGAGAACTCAAATTTATTATGTCAGAGGGCCCAGAGGAGTTAATACTTTAAGCTTTGGACCCTGTCTGTAGGTTTACACAGGCTTTTATAGGCTACCAGTCTAGACTTTGCAACATTTTGCAATATCATATGCAAGTAAGGTATAACAAAGGTGACTAATTAGGAATAAGCTGTGTAGAAATGGAACACTCAGTAGTGAGAGAGCTGGACCAATCAGGATTTAGAGAAATGGACCAATCAGGTGTGAGCTCCATGCAAATAAAGCACTACAAATGGACCAATCAGAAGTTAGCCCAGGGAACCAATAGAACCTTAGGGATAAGTTTCCTTTCCTAGAAGTAAGCCATTTCAGAGTTTAAAAAGCAAAATAACGTAGGCCTGGGACGCAAATGGTGCTGGCAGGAGGGTAGTGGCCCTGCCTGGGAGTCCTGCCATCTTGTGCATGGGGCTTCCCTCCTTAGTAATACTGATATTGATTGCACAGAACTGTGTTACTTAATGACACCAAGTGTACAAAAACATGGTTAAAATGGTAAATTTTAAGTATTTTTATCTCAATAGGAAATATATAATAAAGTTTATCACATTTGTGTCTTCTGTTTTTTTTCAAATTTTGATCATCCTTTTCAGCAATACTTGAAAAGAAACTTTAAAGTATGTATTTACTTCCTGGAATCTCTGAGAAACAAATAGCCTAAACTTATTAAAATTTACTAATGAATGTGGCATTCTATGTTCTTAGATATCAAGGTTTGTGTGTGTGTGTGTGTGTGTGTGTGTGTGTGTGTGTGTGTGTTTTCATGAAATGATATAAAGTCAGCAGTTATGGCTGAAGCATTTTCAAATTATTATTATAAGTTAACAAACAAACAAAAAAGAGCTTCTACACTACATTTTTCTTTGTTAGGAAGTATGTTCACAGGAAGCTCCAAATACATCAAGATAAGATGTACTTTATAAGAGAGAGAGAGAGACACATATTCTTCTCAAAGCCTTGCTTTTCAAGTGCATAGCCTATGAATCTAGTTGAATAAAGCAAAATTACAGCCAAATATGGGCAGAACACGCTGAGAAACCTCAGCTGTGATTGGCTCTTAACTATTCCCTGGAAAGACAACACTGTGGTTTCAACGGCGGCTCCAGGAAGTCTTGAAATCAGCTGAATGGTTTTTTTCCCCTAGACTCGCTTTTAATATAAACCAGTGGCATGGCTCTTGGCCCCTCTGGATCTGGATCTGGGCTGACATTTCCAGCCCTTGTTTGACAGAAGATAATGAGCGGAGAAGCCGCACCCAGTGTCAGCGACATTTGAGTCTGAAGAGCTCTCAATCCCAGCGCTGGGTTGCATTTCAGTTTCTTTCTTGCCACGCTGCCAGTGTGTGCTGCTGTAAGCCGACTAGCTTCAACAGTCTGCAGAGCAAGCTACGGTTCAGCTGGTTTTAAAAGCCCCATTGAAAGCTCCGTGCTTGTGAAAGGATGTGTGCGGGGTCGCTTTAGCTGGCCCCTCCACGACGGCCCCAGATGATACAATGCTTTGCAGCTTCGATTTCCGCCAAGTGTTTTAAAACGTTGGTGTTGGTTCCAGGCCTTGTGTAATTCTTTGTTATCAGCAGCACAGGCAGTCTTTCTGTTCTTGTGGTCAGATCGTGAGTCTCTTGCACAATCACCCCAGGAACTCTGGAAGGATGAAAGCTATTAACCCCAGCCTCGTTTTGGGAGCAACCCAGGGCCTCTAGCTAATGATGCGGTGGGCTGGGCTTCCCTAATCAATCATTTGCATCCAGTGTCAGGTCCTCTCTTCCAAGCCTTTGATAAACAGCAATTCAGCCACAAGGATCCCTTGGGAGGGCGATGCATAATCTCATCCCCAGGGGAAAAACAGACAGTGACTCCGTCAGTTCCAGCTAGAAGTGAAAAAGGACCAGGACTGGTTCACCTGGAGCTCTCGCTGCACGGTGTGCAGCATGTTATTAAAGGTCAACGTATGCAATTGCTTCCCTTTGTGCAAGAGCTAATCACGAACGCAGGCACCGCTCCCCCCACCCTCCGCCCAAAACCTCAAACCCTAATTGGCTGCTTGTCACGAACCCTGACTTGAATACCGAAGTGTGGGTTTGGAGGACATGAGGGAAATTTGGGATGAGGTATGTCTTTTTCACATTCAAGCTGAGGGCATTTTGTGCTGGACTCTTTGAAAAAGGTCAGTGGCTCGTCCAAAACGGTCCTTGAGGGGTCATTTCCTTCTAGAACAATGTTGGGAAGCACCCTCAGCTGCACATCTGATCAATTTTCCTTGGGAATCTTTAAATTCCTGATGTGGAGTAGGTCCGTGCTTTTCATTCACACTTAAGACACTGCGGGGGCATGATTAGCCTTCTGTACTGAGCATCCTTTGATAATAAGGAAAACCTTACGTGACTGTAAGCTGGTAGAGCCATTTTGAAGGGCAGTCTGACAAGGTGCATGAACGACCTTAAAAGTATGTACACCTTCTGATCTTCAGAGTTTGTTTTCAAGGGTCCAATGTTTAGTTGGTATTCAGAGATACAGTCTAAACTCTATGGACAGAGATGTTCATTACAGTGTTACCATGGAGAAAAATTTTAGACCTTTTAAGGGTCCTTTAATAGTAATTTCTGTTATTTATGGCATCTTCTTACAAAAACATAGCCATTTATACAACATTGTAGGAGAATGGGGGTAAACTTGGCTAAATTACAACATAACATGAAAAAGGAAACAAAATTGAAGATTCAGAATTACCTAGGTTGGTAGAAAGAGGGATATGTGTTTGTGAAAATATGTAGAAGCAGAGAAAAAAACACCAGAAGGAAATACATCAAAATATGAACAGCAACTTTGGCTAGCTGAGGATGAATTTCATAAGGCTCTTTTTTTTTTTCAATCAATGTGTGCTTCTGTATTATTCAAATTCCCTGCAGATGTTAAGTATTGTTTTTATAATTAAAAATTCACTTAGCAGAATAATATGCTAGCTTAATTAATAACATGAAAATAGGAGTAAAGCAAGATGCTTACAGTTCAGTGGACATGATGGAGGACAGAATGGCAGTCTTAAATCCATCAGTACTCTCTCCACTCTGCTGCTTACTTCAAGGTCATTATAATTACATTAAATTCATGCTGGGGTAAAAACATCCTTTTTTTACATTCAGATGTGGTGAATAAAAGTAGTGATTAATTTTGTAACAATTTGCTCAAAATCTCTACAGTTACTAAGCCATGTTTTTATCATTAAAATTAATTTAGGAAAATAAATAATTTTAACTTCCGAGTTTACTAATCTTAAATAATTAATTGATTACATGAAAATGAGGGAAAGTCATGTGATACCAATGAACTTGATATGATGAAATTTAGAATGTCAGTCCTGTTTACTAGTCTATAATAAAAGGATAATCATGACTATTTATAACATGCTCCATGCAAATGCTCCTCCTTTCACACTCAGATATAGTACATTGAAAACTCACCCAGGATAGTTGGAAGGAGGTAATTGCTCTTGTATGCTAATTATGGAACAACATGTTGCAACCATCTCCCAAAAGATTGAGAAAATAAAGAAATTTTGACCTACTAGAGCAGAAATGGGGAAAAGAGGAAGCCAGAGCAGCTGGTGTTTAGCTGAGACACTCTTGTGTTTGCTTGAGTTCACAGCCAGGGAGAGGAAGACTTCATCAACTGCAGAGCACGTCGGAGCAAACTGTGCTGAGTGCGAGGAGGGGCCTTGGAGACCCAGAGAGCCCCGATGTGGGGACCTGTGGCCACAGGGCTCTTTCATCCTCAGGAACCTGCTCACCGTGTGCTCAGAACTTTGACACCACTGGTCACCGGGGACCAGATGCCTCTCCTTAATGGAACTGAATATATGTCCATTGTAGTTTGCAAAAAAGAGAAGTCTCACTCAGCCAGTGCTTGGGGGAGACACAGAGCTAACTTGGGGGGCCTGGGGTGAACATTACCTGAGACCACGTTCCCCTCCATGCTCTTTAATTAGTCTTTGGTGGGTGCCGGACTCAGCAGGGGAGGCTGCAAGCCTTCTGGCCTCACAAAACAGCCCGCCCATGCCAGTCCCATCTGCCTCATCTTCCAGAACCATCTTGTTATCAGTCAGTCATGTTCCTCTGTCTTAGCCCCATGGTTCTTTGGAAGTCCCCCTGCCAAACTGTTTAGCCCTGGAGATGTCCCAGCAACTCCCTAGGGCCCCAATGGAATGGCGAAGCTGGACCTACAGTCGCCTCTGTGTTGTCTTGTAGCATCTGTGTGCTAATGGAGACACTTACTGATGGGAAGGAGCCACAGATACCTTAAAATCCCAAGTGCAGGCAGAGCAACTTGTACTGTGCTGTGCGATCCTTCTCAGGGGCCGGGTGAAGCAGGGAGCTTCTGGGGGGTTCTTGCAAGCATGCGGTAGGTAGTGGTGGTTTCAGAGCAACAGTCAGGTAGATCTTGCAGCCAGAACATTCCCACAAGACTCCCTTAATGGCTTCTGTCTGGCTCGAGTGTTAGATGCTGTGACAAAAGCCATTTGATTTCTCAGACTGTACTTTTTTGAGGGCAACCACAAGCTGGATTCAGCAGAGCAGAGGCCTGGACCCAGGGCATTTTCTCAGCTTCTCTTAAAGAATTCCACAGAATGAGTCATTTTCCCTGGAGACACAGCCCCCTGCCCAGGCAGCTGAGTGAGCCCTTCTGGGAAATGAGACTAAAAGAGAGTAGCTTTTAGCTTCCTTCTCTTAGGAATCTGGCCTCGGTGCAGATTGATGTTATTTGTCATGACTGAACAAACATTCATAGAGAGGCTGGAGGGGGCCAGAAGATGCTCAGACTCCTAGGAACCTCATGTTCAGATCCTGGTGGCATTGGGTCAAGTTTTGCCCCTGCCGAGGCAGATGAAGTCCATAATTTATAAGGTGGTCTCACAAGCTGTGCAAGAAGATTACACTTCCACTACAAAGATAAAACCAACCAAACAAAACCACCTTTTTCATTTTTTATTTCAACTGCAATCATGCTGCTAGTTCGTCAAAATTTATTTCCCTATTGAGCTGATTTTTTTTCTTACATTAGACAGAGTTAGCAAAGGAAAAGAGCCAGTTCATAAAATCTCAAATAGAGAATAGTTTCTCTTACTTTCTTCCAATTTTTCCATTCCTCATCCTCAAGTTCAGACTCCTTGATAGCCAAAGAAGCACTTTCAACTAAACAAAATCCAGTTTTTAAAAAAATTGTTCTATACAGGCTATAATTAGCAATTATCTAGCTACAGCCGCCATGTAATAGCTTTCTATACTTATACTTTTTGTCATTGTATTAATCTCCTTTTCTGTAAACTATTGCTGAGGTAAAAATAAAGGAATGAGTGAATAAATAAAATTGGAATCATTGCCTTTTGGTTTTATGTCCCATTTAAATTCAAGTCCAAAAGAGAAAAAAAAGGCATGACAAATCTTGATTAGATCAAAGATTCTAAAACCATCACTGTAATAATTGAAATGAGCTGCAGAAGTAATCACCTAGATAGTCAAATGTGCTGGGTGGGAGGATGTAATCAGAAGACTAAAACTGACTGAGAAGCAAACAAACCCTGCCTTTCCTTGAGCACTTCCTGGCACAGTGTGGGTTGCATTCTTCTCTGCAAGCTCCGTGTGCTTTGTGGTCTTCAGTAAGAGACTTCCTGTGTCTGTGTGTGTGTGTGGGGAAACCTAGTGATTTCTGTGCTTTTGCTGTGTTTTCTCTTGAACTCAGCTATTAAGAGCCTCTCATAGACAGTACACTTCCAGAAGCATGTACAACACCTCACAGGAAATCTATTTTGCATACATTTCACTTGGAGAATTCTGTTTAATATTAACAGTCAGATTGTTACTAATATCAATTGATACTAGTATCAAGGTACTATCAGTACTGTTAGAGTTGATATTAAGATAGGTATTTTGGGGATCTCTGTAGCCATGTTTAACACCAGAATGACCACCAAGTATGTTAATACCTAACACCAACCATTAGAGAATAATGAACAGATTTGGATGCTGGGGAAATAATCAAATCTCTATCCTAGATACCTCTGATTTCATTTTTCTCTGATAAGGATGAGAGGGTGTTTATGCCATCCTTCTATAGTAAGTACAATAATTATTCTCTTCTCTATTTGGTTAAACAGTAAAACTCTCCAAACTGTGAGCAGGAGTCTTTGTTATTTTAAAATAATAATCATAAAAATTTTAAATTAAGAATTAGAATAACTTGAGCCAGTTTATCTCTGATGAGAAAAATTAAAAGAACAAGCAGCCCAGAGCTATTAAATCAAATATCATTTTACTGGGCTTGAATATTTATATATATCACTTACTGTCCTGCATTTAAAGGCATTATAGCATAACTTCCTTAAACTGTACAGCAATAATTAAACAAACTAGTTTTTAAAGGTTTTTTTATGTTTTTCTTGTGACTCATATTTTAATAAGCTTATCCAAGAGTCACTTGCAGCTATACATTTCTATTATTACAGTGTTTTCAATAATTGGGGGGCACACACCAGCATCTGGAGAATGGCAGTATTGGAGTGAAATATATTTAAGAAAATTCTTGATAAGTCTTTTTTTTTTTTTAAGTCATGCCTGCATTCATTTAACAATTTTCTGTGAGGTAAGAAAGAGGAAAGATAGATTGCTAACTGGGTTGCTAAGGTTATTTTGTTTTATCAAATCATACTCTGATTCATTCAGTCAGTTAGGGCGTGTTTAAATGGGTTTATGTTTAGGATATGTGTTAGTATGTGGGCGCCTCAATTTTAGTACTACAAATGATTTGGGAGAGAGATTGTGCTATACATTGATGGATGCTGAGTAGCATCTCTGGTGTCTATGCTCTAGATGCTTGTATCAAATCATCTACTTTCCCTCATCACAACAAAAAATGTCTTTGGAAATTTTGCCTCCCCTTGGATTACAGGAGTATTTGAGCATCAGCACTGTATATTGTAGGAAATTTAAGAGGAACTAGCTTCTTTGGATATTTTTCACTTTGTTTATGCTCTGATGACATGAAAAATTGAAAATGATGACCTCTGCCTCACAGCATCACTTATCTGCCGTCCAATTCTCCTTGTGTGAGCCCAAACACAGCTATTATTTGAGGAGTATAAAGTTAATTAATGAAAGCAGTCATAACAACTTGCTTTACTTTTTTTTTCCTAACATTTTTTATTGATTTATAATCATTTTACAATGTTGTGTCAAATTCCAGTGTTCAGCAGAATTTTTCAGTCATTCATAGACATATACACACTCATTGTCACATTTTTTTCTCTGTGAGTTATCATAACATTTTGTGTATATTTCCCTGTGCTATACAGTGTAATCTTGTTTATCTATTCTACAATTTTGAAATCCAAGTCTATTCCTTCCCACCCTCCACCCCCCTGGTAACCACAAGTCTGTATTCTCTGTCTGTGAGTCTATTTCTGTCCTGTATTTACGCTTTGTTTTTGTTTGTTTGTTTGTTTTTGTTTTTGTTTTTTAGATTCCACATATGAGTGATCTCATATGGTATTTTTCTTTCTCTTTCTAGCTTACTTCACTTATAATGACATTCTCCAGGAGCATCCACAACTTGCTTTACTTTAAATTAAGAAAAGTAGTTTTTCTTTCCCCACTAGGCCAATTTATGCTTTTTGTTCCAGGATGTTGGTATGTATGTACTTTTTTAACCACCATGTCTATGCAGGGCCCTGAACTGGCTAGATCAGCCTCTAAAATATAATATTTTCCATATGGGTATGAACAGAGCACTCAATAGCAGGAGAGTTGCCAATATTGGATCATGATATTTTTGCATTGTTTGAAATTATAAAATTCACGAAGGATCCCATTTCCCCTCTGCTTCTTGAGACTTTCTCTCCTCAAATGGAATCTATATCCAAGTGGATACCAAGATGTGGATTTGTGAAGCACTCCCCTAAGCCAAATGAGGGGAGTGAAAATCTCTAGTGAAAATCTCTAGTGAAAATCAAGCAAGTGACTCTTTTTTTATCATACTAGTATTTCCTGATTAGCAAACTTAACCACATATTCCTTAACCTCTAAAAATATACATTTTACTTATAGCATAATTTCTTTAAAATGTAGTATAAGATGTGAGTCTAATACAATCAAATATCTTTATTTTTTTCTCCAAAGAAGGCAAAGTAGGTAAATTTATATATGATTAGCAACAAATGTTTCAGTATTTTTAGCTTAATTGGACATGATCTGGATATTCAGTGAATTTCCAACATTTAATTTAATTTAATTTAATTTAATTTAATTTAACAAAATTATAAGTTTCAAGTACCAAACATTTGGGGAACTATTTTTGGATAGACACACCATAAAATAATCATTTTAAAAGGGTTCACCTAAAACTTTTATTCCACTTATCTCTATTTCATTACTTATGAAAATATCATCATACCAAGTTAACTTTCCTGTTGACAGATTTTGGAATGAAGTATTATATCTAATGTTGAGAATCCTGAAGGCATGTCTGCATTAATCAAACCAACAACTTAAGCTTGTTTTTATTTATTAAAGATTAATCCTAGGTTAAAATATCTTTTAAATATTTAGATTACTTTTTTTGTTGCATTTAGAAATATTTAACTTGTAAGCATTTACTTTTTATTCAATTAAATAGAACTTTTAGAAATTCATATTGATAATATCACCCAGAGATAGGAACGTATCATATTTATAACATACACAGACATACATACATCCAGATAGAAACAGACAGAGATTTTACAAATTTCCTTCTTGAATTTTAAAAGTTTTTTTTTTTTGTTTTGAGATTTTAGATTCTACTAGTTAAGCCAAGGATGTAATTTCAGGCAATGTGGGCTGTGTTTACATTTTAGGGGCAGGATAAGTGTTCTAACTTTAAATTTCCAAGTAGGAGTGCTTTTCATTTTCAGGGTCAGAATTTTGAAAAGATACTTTGTCAAATCAGATGTATTTTAATTTTTCATGCACAAATCAGTTTTGGAATGTCAAAAAATGTTTTATCTTGACCATTTTGTTGCCATTGATTAGGTTCTTGTCCCATCACAGAAAGAATTTAGTGACAGGTTCTAGAGGTTAAGAGAGTAAAGTGAGGATTTATTGAAGGGTAGATAGCATACTCTTAGTGGGAGAGTGGCAGACTCAGGTGAGCAGCTGCCTTAAGTTTCTTTGCAAATTGGTTACAAAGGGTGTGAAAATGACTGGGAAGAATATTCTTTGGAGAGGAAGGATTTGGGTTCATATCCCCTGATTTCCATTCCAGCTCCACCTTCCCAAAGGAAGGGGGTATAACTGTCCTTATTTAGTCTGGATTGGAAGCATCACAGCATCTGTGTGTGATGGATACTGCTAATCTCCAAGGCTAATTTTACTGGGATGGGGGCATAATGAGCAAAAAGTTACATTCAGACATGGGAGATTCATGCCTTTTCCCAGCTTTCTTGTCAGCCTCCAGGCCTTTTGTCACCCCAAAATGTGTGACCACTTATCAGTCTAGAAGTTCCTACTTTTCTTTCTCTGCCCAGGGACCCCTGTTGTTTACTTGATGTATAGTTTCCTGCATTTGGTCTGTGTCTCTCCTTTTTGCCCAGTTCCTGCCATTTGGTCTGCATTCCCCTTTCTCTGGTCATAACTAGCTGTTTGCTTTCTCAAACAATTTAAAAGATAAGTTATCCTTTGTTAGCCATTAAACCTCTCATTTTGAAAAGTTCTTACAAGTATTAGCTCATATGTGTTGTCTTTGAAGCCAGTCAGAGTTCCAGAGTGTAGCTGCATGTCCAAGAGCTGGAAGGCTTTAGAAACATAACCTCCCAATTTCTTTTACTTTCCTTTTATTAAAGTGAAAATCTATAATTACATTTCCAATTTTAATGCACATTAAAGAAAAGTCAACCAAGCCAGTTCACTCCAAAATTCCTTGATGCCTGGGAATTCCCTCTAGGTTTCTTGTTTAGGAAATATTCTTGTACCCTCTTATGACTCCAAGTCTTCAGAAAAGAGCTAGAATGAAAGCTATGGACCATCACTTAATGCAAGGAGATCCAGATATCAGGTAAAACTCACCAAATTACCTGAAGGGTGCTGTGAAGCCAGAGCGGCTCAAGGGGTCCATGTTTGGTATTGAATATCAGTCCAAAGTACATTCTAGGTGACCTCAGGTGGGTTTTTCTGATATCCTGCTGACTATTACAAGTATTGTTGATAAAATAACCAATAAACAATCAGTAATAAGAATGGAAGAGTTTTATTTGAGCCAAACTGAGGAGTAGCCCAGAAATCCTTTCCCAGGTTACTCTGAGGAAACATTCCACAGAAGCAGTGCTTCCAGCACAGTTTTATCTCTTGTCAGAACAAAGAAACATTAAGAAGTCAGAAATATATTTCTTTAAGTTAAAAAAAAAAAAAAAGCAGCACATACATCATGGGGAGTCAGTATGCCCTTGGCACCTGGAAAGGGAGTCTTATCATCAAAGAAGGACCAGCATGGGAATCCTGGGAAGAGAGGCATTTAATCCTTATTTTTAATAAGGACATTCTTTTCTTCTGGTCAGTGTGCCCTTTTCTTTGATAATTAAAGTAGATGGACAATGTATGTTTGATAGGACACAAATAGCCTATTGTAGTTAAAATAAAATCTAAGTTAACACATGTATAAGCCAGAATGGGGGGAGAAGGAATATGGCGAAGTAGAAGGATGCTTATAGCTCACCCTCTCCCACAAATACACCAAAACTCACATCTACGGACCTACTCAGCCAAGCAGAGCACCTGATGAACTTGGATAGAACATCACCCTCTTCAAAAGACAAAGACGCCAAAAATCTTGTAGGAGAAAAGGAAAAAAGAAAGAAGAAAATGCAAAACAGTGTGGGACCGGTCCTGGGGGTAGGGAGTGGCAAAGGAGGACTGGTGCTTGTTTGCTGGGTCTCCCTCTTTCCAATGGAGAGGCAAGTGGGACGGAAGGGGAGCCTCCAAGGCTCAGATCTGCCTTGAGTACCCCCTGACCAACAGAACTGACTTAAATGGGCACAAAGTGTCCCCATGACACTCAGCCACCTGAGCCAGGTGGAGGACTGGGGTGGCTGCACTGAGGCAGCCCTGGGGGACTGCAGGCAGCTGCACACTGTGGCTGGGAAGGGATATAGAGCACAACCACCTTGGTCCCCCATAAATTGCAAAAAAAGCAAAATAACACAGCTGTTGTGCCCTGCAGGGAGGGGGTGCCATAGACTTTGTATCCTCAGGCCTATGCTGCCATTACTGGCACTTCTCATGAGAAGAGAGTTGGGGTGCAGCCACAGCTGCCACCTCCTCCTGTGCACAGCTCCCAGGCGGGGGCAGGGCCAAGCCCTGAATCCACACCTGGGGTCTCCGCAACCTCCTAGACAAGATTGAGATTTGTTTACAGCTGGAGGCAAGTAGGCTCTTTCTGCCTTGGCACCTCAAAGAACTTGTGCTGCCAAGACAAACAAGGAGTTGAGATTTGGCACAGAGCAGGGGTGGGGCCATTCCGTAGTCTTCCCTGAGCCCTCCTTTGGAGCATCAACCCAAGGTGGAACCGGCAGCTGCACAGAGTAGTGGAGAAAATGGCACCAGGAGAGGGCAGGTGGCCACCCCTCTTCCTGGTAGGAATGCAGCACCTGACCACAGTGCTGGGAGGGGTCATGTTCCGCTCACCTGTCTCCCTCTGATTGCAGCATCTGACTGAGGCATTGGGATGGGGAGCGACCCACCTGCCCACTGCGTAAGAGCTCAGCTCCTGACCCAGTGTTAGGAGGGGACACAATCTGCTAGCCGACAGCCACTGGGAATAGCACAGAGGAGGGTGCCAACAGAGGGCCTCTGGAAACAGCAATCTGAGTTCGCAAAACAGGACAAAGACACAAAGACCTCTTGATAAAATCATTAAGATCACACCGTCTTCAGGAGAACTAGATAACTGATACTCTTTAAGCCACAGTGCCAGAGAGATATGAGCAATATGAAGAAACAGAGGAACCACTCCCAACTAAAAGATCAAGAGAAATCCCCTGAAAGCATGATCAAGGAAATAGACATTGATGGCCTACTAGATCAAGATTTCAAAAAAGGAGTGATCAAAGTACTGAAGGAACTAAAAGACATAGTGCTTAGAGATATAAAATATGTAAAAAATGACATAGAAGCTATAGAGAAGAACCAAGTAGAATTAGTAACTCACTTGCTGAGATGAGAGCTGACCTAAAGGCTGTACAAAGCAGGCTAGATAATGCAGAGGAAGGAATAAGTGACCTAGAAGACAGGACAACAGAAAGCACCCAATCAGAACAGCTGAGAGAAAAACAAATAAAAACACTGAAAACAACGTAAGGGACCTATGGGATAATATAAAGCATGACAATCTCTGCATAATAGGGGTTTGAGAAGAGGAATAAAGAACAAAAGGGATTGAAAAGGTATTTGAAGAAATGACAGAAAACTTCCCAAACCTAAAGGAATCAGATATCCAAGTACAGGAGGCTCAGAGGGACCCAAACAGGAAGAACTCAAACAGACCCACACCAAGACATATCATCATGAAAATGGCCAGAGTCAAGGATAAAGAAAGGATCCTAAAGGAAGCAAGAGAAAAACAAAGAGTGAGTTACAAGGGAACCCCCATAAGGCTCTCAGTTGATTTCTCTACACAAACATGACAGGCCAGAAGGTAGTGGCAAGATATATTCAAAGTCCTGAGTGAAAAAAAGATGCAGCCTAGGATACTCTATCCAGCAAGGCTATCCTTTAGAATAGGAGAGATGAAGATCTTCACAGACAAGCAAAAACTACAAGAGCTTAGTAAAACTAAACCCATGCTAAAGGAAATATTGACAGGTCTACTCTAAATAGAAAAGAAGCAGGATGCTACAAAAATGAGAAACTCATAACTGGAAAGGAGATAACTGCCATGAAGTACAAATAGAAGAATAAACACAAAATTGTAAAAGAAAACATCTAAATCATTAAGAGTGGGAGAGGGAAGCACGGAAAGCCACTGTGGAAAACAGTATGGAGATTCCTCAAAAGACTAGGAGTAGACTTACCATATGACCCAGGAATCCTGCTCCTGGGCATATACCCAGAAGGAACTCTACTTCAGAATGACACCTGCACCCCAATGTTCATAGCAGCACTATTTACAATACCCAAGGCATGGAAGCGCCTAGATGTCCATCAACAGTTGACTGGATAAAGAAGAGGTGGTATATTTAAACAATGGAATACTATTCAGCCACAAAAACCAACAACATAACACCATTTGCAGCAGCATGGATGTTACTGAAGAATGTCATTCTAAGTGAAGAAAGCCAGAAAGAGATAGAAAAATACCATATGAGATTGCTTATATGAAGAATCTAAACAAACACAAACAAACAAACAAAACAAAACATAAATGCAAATCAGAAACAGACTCATAGACATAGAATTCAAACTTGTGGTTGCCATGGGGTTAGGGGTGGGGGGTGGGAAGTGACAGAATGGGATTTTAAAATGTAGAATAGATAAACAACATTATACTGTATAGCAAAGGGAAAAATATATGAGATCTTGTGGTAGCACATAGTGAAAAAAATGTGACAATGAATATATACATGTTCATGTATGACTGAAAAATTGTGCTCTACACTAGAATTTGACACCACATTGTAAAATAACCCTTACTCAATAAAAAAAAAAAAAGTAAAGAAACAAAACAAAACAAAACAAAACAAAAAAACCCAGAATGACTTCCTTACTTCTCAGTATGTGAAAATTTCTTTTATCAGTATTATACATGTACTTCTTTTGGTTTTCTCTTGTTTATCTGTCTTTCATTATATGGTTCTCAGAAGATAATTCAGAAAAGTAGAGAGGAAATTAATTTCTCTTTCCTATAGAAATATTGAAAGTAATTACTTGATTATCATAGCAGCCTTCACTGTCCTGTGAGAGAAAAAGAAAAATATAATCTTCCATCTCCCTCCCCAAGAATGAAAGCGCTCTTAACTTAATTTACCAGAGTGACTTATGTTGCAATCTAAGATAACTAATCTTATTAGCAAATTGGGGTTCAACTACATTTTATTGCATGCAATGTGAAGTGACTCAATTATAAAATTCAAACTATAAATGTGTTACCAACTATGGTTCTTAGGTTCCTTGATTAGTAGAAATTGATGAGGCCAGATGAAGAATTCAGGCAAAGGTTTACTGTGACACTTGCAGCAGCAGGAGGGAGCAAGAACAAAAAACAGATGCCCTTACTCATTCCTTGAAGGGAGGCAAGTTGGTCCCTAAGGTGACGGTGGGGGTGATTTGGTGGGTCAAGCAAGAGGGGTAATTTAAGTGATCTGCCCGCCCCCTTGGTGGTTATATGTGTTGGGATCATGAGAAATACAGAGCTTTTGCTCCCAGCACCTCAGAAGTGGCAGTTGGGTTTTGTTCTTTTTGTGTCTTGTTATTCATAGTTTGCCCCAATCACCCATGCCTGCAGTTATTTTAAGTCCCTTATAATTTGTGTCTGTTGCTTAACATACCAACTCCCAATTTTTAAAGATTGTACTCCATCTCTACTTATAAAATATTGGCTATATTCCTTGTGCTGTGCAATACATACTTGTACCTTAATTCTTTTTATGCATAGTGGTTTCTGCTTTTTATCCCTACCTTTCACTTTGTCTTTCTTCTACCTCCATATTAATCCCCTAGCCCTTCCCTCACCTCATTAGTAAAAACTGGTTGGTTCTCTACATCTGTGAACAATTTCTGCTTTTTTTTTCTTAATATCCACTAATTTATAACCCAATCATAAAAGATATAAAGCAATATTTGTCTTTCTCTTTCTGAGTTATTTTACCAAGCATAATACCTTCAAGTCCACCCATGAGGTTGCAAAAAATTTTATTATTTTTTATGGCTGAGTAGTATTTCATTACACACACACACACACACACACACACACACACACACACACACACACACACACACACCACAAGTTTTTCATCCTATCATCTGTTGATGGAAACTTGAGTTGCTTTCATATTTTGGCTATTATAAATAAAGCTGCTATAAGTATTTGGGTGCAACATCTTTTTGAATCAGTATTTTCATTTTCTTTAGTTACATACCAAGAAGAGGGAATTTCTGGATCATATAGAAGTTCTAGTTCTAGTATTTTGAGGAAACACCATACTGTTTTCTCAATGACTGCACCAATTTACTTTTCTATCAACAGTATACAAATTTTCCTTTTCTGCTTATTTTCATTAATATTTGTTATTTATTTACTTTTGGTGTTAGCCATTCTGACAGGTGTGAGGTGATATTTCAATGTGGTTTTTATTTGCATTTCTCTAATTCTTCACAATAGTGAGTATCTTTTCATGGGCCTGGAAAAAGATCTATTCAGGTCTCCTGCTTATTTTTAAATAGGCTGTTTTTTGTTTGTTTATTTTCTTTACTTTTGTTGATACCGATTTGTATGAGCTGTTTATATATTTTAGATATTAACTTCTTTTTAGTCGTATCATTTGCAAATATTTTCTTCCACTCCATTAGTTGTCTTTCTGTTTTGTTGATGATTTCTTTTGCCATCAAAAGCTCTAAGTTTCATTAGGTCCATTTATTTATATTAGCTCTTGTTTTCTTTGACTTAAGAGAGAGATCCTCAAAAATATTGCTATGGTTTATGTCTAAGTGGGCTTTGCCTATGCTTTCTTCTAGGAATTTTATGGTTTCCAATCTTATTTAAGTCTTTAATCCATTTTGGGTTTATTTTTGTATATGGTTATTAGAAAATATTCTAATTTCCTTCTGTTACATATAACTGTTCTATTTCCCCAGCATGACTTATTCAGGAGACTGTCTTTTCTATTGCATATTCTTGTCTTCATTGTCTTAGATTAATTGACCATAAGTGTATGGGTTTGTTTCTGGGCCCTCTGTTCTGTTACACTGATTTATGTGTCTGTTTTTTGCCAGTACCACACTGTTTAAATTCTTGTAGCTCTGTAGGGTAGTCTGAAGTTAGGGAACATGATATCTATGACTATGTTCTTTCTTAGGATTATGTTTGCTATTTATATCTTTGTACAAAATTTAAAATTATTTGTTCTAGTTTGTGAAAAAAAATGCCTTTGCTATTTTGATAGAAATTGTATTGAATCTATAGATTGCCTCAGGTAGTATGGTCATCTTAACAATATTAACTCTTCCAGTCCAAGAACATCTTTCCATATGTTTGTGTCATATTCAATTTATTTTATCAGTGTCCTAGTTTTCTGGGTATGTCTTTTAACTTCTTAGGTAGATTATTCCTAGATATTTTATTATTTTTGATATGATGGCAAATGGGATATTTTTCTTAATTTCTCTTTCATTGTTATTGTACAGACATGGGACAGATATGTGTATATTAACTTTGTATCCTGTAATCTTACCAAATTCATTGATGGGATTTACTAGTTTTCTGGTGGTGTCTTTTAGGATTTTTATGTACAGCATCATTTCATCTCTAAACAATGACAGCTTTAATTCTTTCTTTCCAATTTGTGTTTTTAAATCTCTCTCTCTCTTTTTTTTTTTTTTTTTTTTTTGTCTGTTGCTGAGGATAGAACTTCCAGTATTATGTTGAATAAACAATGGATAGAGTGGGTATCCCTGACATTTTCCTGATCTTAGACAAAACGCTTTCAGCCCTTCACTGTTAACTGTAAGATTATCTGTTGACTTATCATATAAGACCTTTATTGTGTTAAGATATATTCTATCTTTGCCCACTTTCTAGAGAGTTTCTATCATAAATGGATATTAAATACTGTCAAAAAGTTTTTTTCTGAATTTATTGAGATGGTCTTGTGGTTTTTATTTTTCACTTTGTTAATATGGTGTATCATACTGATTGATTTGTGGATACTGAACTGTCCTTGTATCTATTGGATGAATTCTACTTGATAATGATGTATGATCCTTTTAATGTATTCTTCTATTAAGTTTCCTAATTTTTTGAGAATTTCTTCATCTGTGTTCATCAGTAATATTAGCCTATAATTTCTTTTGTGATATCTTTGTCTGAAATTTGGTTATCAGGATAGTGCTGGACTCATAGAATAAATTTGAAAACTTTCCTTTCTCTGAAAATTTTTGGAATAGTTTAAGAAGAATAGGTGTTAACTTTTGTCTAAATTTCTGGTAGAATTTATGTGTGAAGCCATGTTGTTCTGGACTTTTGTTGGGATGTGTGTGTGTGTGTGTGTGTGTGTGTGTGTGTGTGTGTGTGTGTGTGTGTGTTTGTGTGTGTATTTAATTCCATTACTGATTACTGGTCTGTTTATATTTTGTATTTCTTCCTGTTTCAGGCTTGGGAGATTGTACATTTTTAGATATTTGTCCATTTCTTCTGGGTTGTTTGTTTTATTCCCATATAGCTGTTCTTGATAGTCTTTTAGAGTCCTTTGTATTTTTGTGTTGTTTATTGTAACTCCTTTTTTATTTCTGATTTTATTAATTTGGGTTCTTTCTATTTTTTTCTTCATGAATCTGGCTAAAGATTTATCAATTTTATTTATCTTTCAAAGAGCCAATTCAATTTCATTGATCCTATTATTATTATTATTTTAGTCTATTTCATTTAGTTCTGCTCTGATTTTTATGAGTTCTTTCTTTTTATTATATTTGTGTTTTGTTCTTTTTCTTTAGTTCTAGTTGACTTCTAATTACTTAGTGTTTGTGGTTCTAAAAAAATGCTTGACGTAATTTCAAATTTCTTAAATTTACTGAGGCTTGTTTTGAGGTCTATCATGTGGTCTATCCTGGCAAATGTTCCCTGTGCACCTGAAAAGAACTGTATATTCTGTTGCTTTTGGATGGAATATTTTATATTAAGTCTATCTGGTCTAATGTGTCATTTAAGACCACTGATTTTCTGTCTGGATGATCTGCCATTGACATATGTGGGATGCTGACATCCCCTACTATTATTATTGTTAATTTCTACCTTATATCTGTTAATATTTAGTTTATTTGGTATATGTGTGTGTGTATAACACACACATGCACATGCACGTGCATTATTAATATATCTTCTTCCTGGATCATTTCCTATATTATTATGCAATGTCTTTTGTCTTTCAGTCTCCATTTTAAAGCCTCTTTTGTCTGATATAAGTATTGCTACCCTGGTTTTTCTTTTTCTTTTCTTTTTTTTTTTTTTTTTGATTTCTATTTGCATGAAATAACTTTTTCCATCTCATCACTTTCAGTCAATGTATATCCAGTGAGTCTCTTGCAGGCAGTGTATATGTAAGCCTTGTTTTTATATCCATTCAGCCACTCTATGTCTTTTGATTGGAACATTAGTCCACTTACATTTTAAGTAATTATTATTATGTATATTCTTATTGTCACTTTTAAACTGTTTTGGCTTGTGTGTGTAGCTCTTTTTTATTTCTTTCTTCTTTAATTTTGTTTTCTTCTCTTATTATTTGATTAATATTTCTAGTATTATGTTTGGATTCCTTTCTCTTTTTTGTGTGTGCATCTGTAATAGAATTTTGATTTGTTGTAACCATGAAGTTTACATATAGCAATCTGTACAAATGCATGACTGTTTTAAGTTGCTGATTTTTAAATTTCAAACACATTTTAACAACCATGCACTTGGACTGATCTCCCTCATGATTAGTGTTTTTGACATATTTTACATCTAATTATTCTATGTATCTTTTAACTCCTTCTTGTGGACATAGATGGCTTTATCACTTTTTCTTTAATCTTCCAACTAGCTTTGTGTGTGAATGGTTCCTAACTTTACTGTATATTTGCCTATTCTGATGACCTTTCTCCTCTCATAATTTTCAGGTTTCTAGTTGTGGCTTGTTCTATTTTCCTTAGAGAAGTTCCTTTAACATTTCTTGTAAAGCTAGTTTTGTGATGCTGAATTTTTTTTAGGTTTTGCTTGTCTGTAAAACATTTGATCTCTCCATAAAATCTGAATAAGAGTGTTGCCAAGTAGAATATTTTTGGCTATAGTTTTTCTGTCTTTCATCCCTTTAAATATATCATTCCACCACCTTTTAACCTACAGAGTTTCTGCGGAAATTTCAGCTAATATCTATATGAGAGTTCTTGTATATAGAACTTGTTGCTTTTCCCTTGCTGCTTTTTAATATTTTCTTTTTATATTTAGCTTTTGTCATTTTGATTACAATGTATCTTGGTGTATTTCACTCTTAGTTAATCCTCTTTGGGGCCTTCTGACTATGTGGGCTTGGGTGACTGTATCCTTTCCAAGCTTGGAGTTTTGGGTTTTTTGTTTTGCTTTGTTTTGTTTTGTTTTTGGCTATTATGTCTTCTCTTGCCTCCTTTTGCAACTTCCAATAATGCAAATATTTGTACACTTGATGTTGTCCCAGGGGTCTCTTAAACTGTCCTCATTTCTTTTTATTTCTTTTTCTTTTTATGCAGTGGTATTGATTCCTGCTACTCTGCCTTTCCACTTGTGATATAGTCTTCTGTATCATTTATTCTATTATTGACCTCCCTAGTGTATTTTTTTATTTGTTATTGTATTCTTCATTTATGTTTACAATTCTTTACATTTTTTGACTCTTTATTAAAAACTTCTAACTCTTGCTCTGTGCATTCAGCCTTCTCCTGAGTTCTTTAATCATTTTTACAATCATTATCCTGAACTTTTTCTCAGTTAGATTGACTCTCTCCACTTTATTTTGTTCTTCTAAGGTTTTATCTAGTTCTTTTATTTGGAACATGTTCCTCTGTCACTTCATTTTACTTGCCTGGCTGATTTTATTTCTATGTATCTGATAGTTGCATTTGCTGACCTTGGAAAATTAGTCTTTTGTAGAAGACCTCCTTGTATCCCAGCAGCACTGTCTCCTCTAGTCACCATCACTATATGTTCTAGGGATTCCTCCTATATTAGCTGCTTAAGTCCATCTGTTCTGGCTGTTGACTGTGTATAGGTAGGCTTGGTGGGCCCTGATCAGGTTGATTGCTTAGGCTGTGCCTTGTGCAGAGACTTCTGGCCACTGGCTGGTTGCTCTAGGTCCCATAACATTTGATATTTTGTGTGCATCCTTTATGAATAGAGTCTCCATTTTCCATGACCCTCTGAGTCTCCTGAAAATAAGCCTCATTGACCACCAAAACCAAGTGTTCTAGAGGCTTGTCTTCTCAGTGCAGAACCTCTGGGCTGAGTAATCCAAAGTGGGGCTCAAACACCTTACTTCCTGGGGAGAACCTCTACAATTGTTATCCTCCAGTTTGTGGGTTGCCCACCTGAACCATGGATGTTGACTAATCAAGGGATATGGATCTTGACTAATCAAGACTCTGCCTCTCCTACTCATCTTACTGCATTTCCTTCTTTATAGCATTAGTTGTAAAAGGTCTTTCTGGTAGGTTTTGATCTTTTTCATTAGCAGCATCTCTGTAAATACAACTGTGCCCATGAAAGGAAGTGAGGCCAACATCTTTCTAGTCTACCATCTTGGAGAATCTCTTCCTTGTCTACTATCTCTTGGAAACTCTTCATGAGGAATGTCTAATATCTAGGAATGTACCAGACAGAAATTTTAAAATCTTTTTCTAGAGTTTCATAATTTTATGTTAAATTTCCAGAAAAGTACTTCTTATTGCTAAATTCTTGCAATTCCCCTGCCAGTTTTATAACACTGATGATCTTAATCTGACTTTTTGATAACAAGTATTACTGCTTCTTTGCTTCACCCTCCATATAACTGCATTTCCAAACAAGAAGAGTCTAAAAGCTGCCTCATGTGAGTTGGATTATTTTACTTGTTAATTATCCTAATTACCTTAGAGTAAATTTTAAACTTCTAAGCCAGGATTAGCAGCCCTTTGCACTCTAACTCCAATTTTGTCCCAGGCTAATGTTGCATGGATTAGAAGCTTCAAGAATAGTTTTTGGTAAAATATACATATATGGCTCATGCTATCTGTGACTATCACACAGGCCTGCATTTCCTACAACATCAAAATGGGACTTGGATTTGTTACTCATTTTTTATTCACAGAAATTAGAAAAGATACTGACATATGGTAGATGCTTCACAATATTTATTGAGTACAGAGAAATTTATTCCCTCCTCCAGAGACATTATTTTAGGTCCAAATAACCAGAAAGTGTTGTATTGTGTTCTCTCTCTCTCCCTCTCCCAGTGTGTGTATTTCTCTCTCATACATATATATATATATGATTATTAATTGAGATAATCACTTTCCCTTTATTCTTACATATAACGTATAATTATATGTAAGTATATATGTATGTTTTATACATATAATATATATTATATATAAAACATATACACATATATTACATATATATACACATATATAATTATATGTTATACATAATAAAGGGAAAGTGATTATCTCAATTGATGAAAACTTCATTTAAAACACCCTTTTATGATAAAAACATTCAACAAACTAGGGATTGAAGGATGATACATCAACTGAATAAAGGCATACCTAAAAACGCTACAGTTAATATCATTCTCAATTATGAAAGACTGAAAAACACAGATGCCCACTCTCACCACTTTTATTCAACACTGTACTGTTAGTTCTAGCTGGAGCAATCAGACAAGAAAATAATCATTTAAATAGGAAGAAAAAGTAAAATGATCTTTTCACAGATGGCATGATTTTATATGCAGAGAACACTAAAGATTTCACCAAAAAAAAAAATCCGTTAAAACTAATAAATTCATCAAAGTTGAAAAATACAAAACTCAGTTTCTATCAACTATAAATGAACAACATAAAAAGGAAATTAGAACAACAATGCCAATTACAATAGCATCAAAAAGAATAAAATACTGAGAAATATATTCAACCAAGAAAGAAAAAGACTTGTACACTGAAAACTAGAAAAAAAGTTTTTTAAAAAACCTAAAAAAAAATTTAAAGATGAAACCAGTAAATGGTTAAGAAGCCTTAATAGTGTTATTTCCATACCTCCAAAAGCAATCCCTATCAAAATGTCATTGATTTTTTTTTTTTTTTTGCAGAAGTAATACAATCTAACCTAAAATTCATACAGAATTTCAAGGAACACTGGTAAGCCAAAATAACCTGAAAAAAGAAGAACAATGTGGAGGACTTACACGTCATGATTTCAAAAGTTACTATAAACTACAAAAATTAAAAGTATGTTACTGCCATAAAGATAGATATATGGACCAATGAAATACATAGAGAACTGAGAAATGAATCCTTGTACATGTGATAAAATGATTTTTGACAAAGGGCTAAGATCATTCAATGGAAAAGGATAGTTCTTCTAACAAAACTTGCTGGGAAAACTGGATATCCACATTTAAAAAAAAATTGAGGAGGAGGCCAAGATGGCAGAGGAGAAGGATGCTCATAGCTCACCCTTTCCCACAAATACATCAAGAGTCACATCCACAGACCCACTCAGGCAACCAGAACACCTGTGTAACTCCAACAGAACATCGTCCTCCTCAAAAGACAGAGACACCAAAAATCTTGTAGGAGAAAAAGAAAAAAGAAAGAAAAGGCAAAACAGTGCGGGATGGGCCCCACAGGGAGGGAGTGAGTGGCAAAGGAGGACTAGTGCTCTTTCACTGAACCCCCCTCCAACCGAGAGGCCAGTGGGACAGAGTGGGAGCCTCTGAGGATCAGATCTGTATGGAGCAGCCCTTGACCAACAGAACTAAGTTAAATGGGCACAGAGGCTCTCCATGACACCCAGCCCAAGACACGGGCCAGGCTGCCTGAGCCAGGTGTAGGACAGGGGTGACTTCACTAAGGCAGGGGACTGCAGGGGGCTGCACACCATGGTTGTGGGTGCACAGGGCAGAACAACATGGGCCCTCGACAAAACAACATGGCTGATGAGCCATAGTGGGAAGGGTGCATACATCCATCTCTGAAAACCCAAGGAAAGTTTTTGGGTGAAGAGAAGTGGTGCTCAGGCACAGCCGCCATATCCTCCATTGCTTAGCACCCAGGTGGGGGCAGGGGAAAATCCTGAATCTGCACCTAAGGGCTCAGCAGCCTCAAAGGCCAGACAGAGACTTATCTACTGCCTAAGGTAGATAGGACTCTTCCATCCTGGTCCCTCAGAGAACTTGCTCCACCAAGACAAACAAGGAGTTGGGTTTTGGCCCAGAACAGGGGTGGGGCTGTTCCTCAGTCTTCCCCAAGCCCGCCTATGGAGCACTAGCCTGAGGTGGAGCGTGCAGTGGCACAGAGCTGTGGAGCGAGCAGCACCAGGAGAGGGCAGGCAGCCCCCTACCTTTACACCAGGAGCACAGCCCCTGACCACAGTGCTGGGAGGGGGCATGACCCACCTTTCTACCTGGCCAGTCTGCAACATCTCACAGTGGCATCAGGAGAGGCAGTGACCTGCCCACCCACAGCAAAGGAGAGATGCACCTGACCCAGTGTTGGGAAGGGGCGCAAGCTGCTTGCCAACAGGCACTGGGAACAGCATAGACAAGGACTCCAATGGACGACCTCTGGAAACAGCAAGTTTTATTCCTACATAGGTATTAGATAGATAAATAAATAAACTCCTTAAGGACCACAGTAGATAACTGATACTGCATAAGCCACAGTGCCAGAGAGATATGAGCAAGATGAAGAAGAGAGAACATTACCAATTAAAAGAACAAGAGAAATCCCCTGAAAGAACAATCAATGAAAGACATTGATAGCCTACTAGATCAAGATTTCAAAAAAGGAGTGATCAAAGTACTGAAGGAACTAAAAGAAATAGTGTTTAGAGATATAAAATACGTCAAAAATGAAATGGAAGCTATAAAGAAGAGCCAAGTAGAATTGGTACACTCATTGACTGAGATGAGAACTGACCTAAAGGCTGTGCAAAGCAGACTAGATAATGTAGAGTTAAGAAAAAGTGACCTGGAAGACAGGACAACAGAAAGCACCCAATCAGAACAGCTACAAGATAAACAAATAAAAACAAATGAAATAGCATAAGAGACCTAAGAGATAATATAAAACAAGCCAATCTCTGCATAATAGGGGTTTGAGAAGGGGAAGAAAGATCAAAGGGGATTGAAAAGGTATTTGAAGAAGTCATGACTAAAAACTTCCCAAACTTAAGAAGGAATCAGATATCCAAGTACAGGAAACTCAGAGGGTCCCAAACAGGAAGAACCAAACAGATCCAAACCAAGATATATCATAATCAAGATGGCCAGAGTCAAGGATAAAGAAAGGATCCTAAAGGCAGCAAGAGAAAAGCAAAGAATGAGTTCCAAGGGAACCCCCCCCCCCCGCCCCATAAGGCTCTCAGCTGATTTCTCTACACAAACATTACAGGCCAGAAGGGAGTGGCAAGATACATTCAAAGTTCTGAATGAAAAAAGATGCAGCTTAGGATACTTTATCCAGCAAGGCTATCCTTTAGGATACAAAGAGAGATAAAGAATTTCACAGACAAGAAAAAAACTACAAGAGTATAGCAACACTAAACCCATGCTAAAAGAAATGTTGAAAGGTCTACTCTAAATAGAAAAGCAGTAGGATGCTACAGAATTGAGAATCTCACAACTGGAAAGGTGATAACTCATGGATTACAAGTAAAATAAACAGAAAATTGTAAAAGAAGACATCTAAATCATTGAGAGTAGGAAAGGGAGGCAGGAAAATATAGAATACTTTTTTCTTTCTTTTAAAAATTTTTTGTTCTCATTAGGATGGGTTTGAGATCATGTTACTATCAGTTTAATAAAAACACTTATAGTAATGGGCTCATAGACTTATAAAAAAGGGTAACCAGAAGCCAAAAACTTACAAAGGGGTCACAAAAACTAAATAAAATCTGCGTGAATAGAAAGGAAAATTACCAAACCACAAAAGGAGGAAGAAACAAAAAAAGGGGAAATACCAAAATAACTGCAAAGATAAGTTCAAAATGACAATAAACACACATCTATCATTAATTACTATAAATGTTAATGGACTAAATGCTCCAGTCAAAAGACATAGAGTGGCAGACAGGATAATAAAGCAAGAACCTTCAATATGCTGCATACCAGGGACTCACTTTAGGGAGAAGAACACATAGATTGAGAGTGAAAGGATGAAAAAGGATATACTATGCAAATGGAAAAGCCAAAAAAAAAAAAAAAAATGCAGGTGTAGCAGTACTGATTTCAGACAAAACAGATTTTTAAAAAAGGCCATAAAGAAAGATAAAGAAGGACATTTTATAATGATTAAAGGAGTGATACAAGATGAGGATATAACACTTGTTAATATATATACACCCAATATAGGAGCATCTAAGACATAAAACAATTACTAACAGAGATAAATGGGGATATTGATGGGAATACAATCATAGTTGGAGATTTTAACACTGCATTAACATCACTAGACAGATCTTCCAGACAGAAAATAAATAAGGCAACAGAGATATTAAATAATACAATAGAAAGATTAGATTTGGTGGATATTTTCAGAGCATTACATTCCCCCCCACAAAGAGGGTATACATTCTTTTCAAGTTCACATGGAATATTTTCTAGGATTGATCATGTACTTGGGCACAAAAGAATCCTCAACAATTTTAAGAAGATAGAAATTATCTCAAGCATCTTTACTGATCACAATGCCATGAAACTAGAAATCAAAAACAGAAACAAAGGAGAAAAGAAAGCATGGAAACTAAACAATATGCTATTAAAAAACCAATGGGTCAATGAGGAAATCAAAGTTGAAAGTAAGAAAGACCTCGAGGTAAATGAAAATGAAAGCACAACCACACAAAATTTATGGGACACAGCAAAGGCAGTGCTAAGAAGGAAGTTTATAGTGATATAGGCCTTCCTCAAAAAAGAAGAACAACTGCAAATAAACAATCTAACCAACCAGCTGAAAGAACTGGAAAACGAATTAGAAAATAACAGCAAAAAACTTAGCAGAAGGAAGGAAATTATACAGATCAGGGAGGAAATAAATAAAGTAGAGCTTAAAAAATAAAAACATAGAAAAAATGGATTAAACCAAAAGCTGGTATTTTGAAAAAGTAAATAAAATCGACAAACCTCTGGCCAAAGTCACAAAGAAGAAAAAGAGAGAGCACAAATAAGCAAAATAAGAAAGGAAAATGGAGAAATTACAACAAATAAAATAAAAATACAGAATATCATATGAGAATATTATGAAAAACTATATGGAACAAAACTGGATGACCTAGAGGAGATGGACAAGTTTCTGGAAACATATGGCCCACCAAAACTGAATCAGGAAGAAACTAACCACTTGAACAAACTGACCACTAGAAATGAAATCGAAATAGCAATAAAAAACCTCCCTACAAATAAAAGTCCAGGACCAGACAGCTTCACTGGGGAATTCTACCAAACATACAAAGAAGAACTCATACCAGTCCTTCTCAAACTCTTCCAAAAGATTGAAAAGGAGGGAATACACCCAAACTCATTCTATGAAGCCACCATCACCCTGATACCAAAACCAGACAAAGTCACCACCAAAAAAGAGAATTATAGGCAATATTACTGATGAACATAGTCGCCAAAATCCTCACCAAAATATTAGCAAACAAAATCCAACAACAGATACAAAAGATTATACATCATGACCAAGTGGGGTTTATCCCAGGGACACAAGGGTGGTTCAACATATGCAAATCAATCAATGTAATACATCACATCAACAAGAGAAAGGACAAAATCCACATGATCATCTCCTTAGATGCAGAAAAAGCACTTGATAAAATTCAACACTCATTTATGATAAAAACTGTCACCAAAGTGTGTACAGAGGGAACATATCTCAACATCATAAAAGCTATATATGACAAACCTACAGCCAATAGAGTACTCAATGGTGAAAAACTCAAAAGCTTCCCACTAAAATCTGGGACAAGATAAGGCTGCCCACTCTCACTGCTCCTATTCAACATAGTCTTGGAAGTCCTAGCCACAGCAATCAGGCAAGAGAGAGAAATAAAAGGGATCCAAATTGGAAAAGAAGAGGTAAAAGTGTCACTACATATTGATGACATGTTACGATATCTAGAAAACCCTAAAAGGTCCACACAAAAACTACTACAGCTGATTGAAGAATTCAGTAAGGTAGCAGGTTAGAAGATTAACATTCAAAAATCAGTTGCATTACTTCACACTAACAATGAATCAACAGAAAAAGAAAGTAAAGGAATAATCCCCCTTAAAATAGCCCCCAAAGTAATAAATTTAACCAAGGAAGTCAAAGAATTATACATGGAAAACTATAAACCATTGATGAAGGAAATTAAAGAAGAATTTCAAAAATGGAAAGATATCCCATGCTCCTGGACTGGAAGAATCAATATTGTTTAAATGGTCACACTGCCCAAAGCAATCTACAGATTTAATGCAATCTATCAAATTACCCACGACTTTTGTCACAGAAGTACAACAAACCATAATAAAATTCATATGCAACCACAAAAGACCTAGAATTGCCAAAGCATTACTGAAGAGAAAGAAAGAGGCTGGAGGAATAACTCTCCCAGACTTCAGACAATACTACAGAGCTACAGTCATCAAGACAGCATGGTATTGGTACCAAAACAGACATATAGACCAATGGAACAGAATAGAGAGCCCAGTAATGAACCCACAAACTTTTGGTCAACTAATCTTCAACAAAGGAGGCAAGAATATACAATGGAATAAAGACAGTCTCTTCAGCAAATGGTGTTGGGGAAACTGGACAGCAACATGTAAATCAGGGAAGCTAGAACACTCCCTTACACCACACACAGAAATAAACTCAAAATGGATCAAAGAATTAAACATAAGACAAGATAAAATAAGCCTCCTAGAGGAAAATGGAGGCAAAAGATTGTCTCCCATACATCTCAAAAATTTTCTCCTTTAACAGTCTACTCAAGCAATAGAAACAGAAGCAAGAATAAACAAATGGGACCTAATGAAACTTACAAGCTTCTGCACAGCAAAGGAAACCATAGGTAAAACAAAAAGACAGCCTACAGAATGGGAGACAATTTTTGCAAATGAAACAGACAAAGGCTTGAACTCCAGAATATATAAGCAGCTTATATGACTTAATAAGAAAAAAACAAACAACCCAATCCAAAAATGGGCAGAAGACCTAAACAAGCAATTCTCCAAGGAAGAAATACAAATGATCAACAGGCACATGAAAAAATGCTCAATATCACTAATTATCAGAGAAATGAGGTATCATCTCACACCAGTTAGAATGGCCATCATTCAAAAATTCACAAATGACAAATGCTGGAGAGGCTGTGGAGAAAAGGGAACTCTCTTACACTGCTGGTGGGAATGCAGTTTGGTACAGCAACTGTGGAAAACAGTTTGGAGATTCCTCAAAAGACTAGGAATAGACTTACCGTACGACCCAGGAATCCCACTCCTGGGCATATATCCAGAAGGAACCCTACTTCAAAATGACACCTGCACCCCAATGTTCATAGTAGCACTATTTACAATAGTGAAGACATGGAAACAGCCTAAATGTCCATCAACAGATGACTGGATAAAGAAGAGGTGGTATATTTATTCAATGGAATACTACTCAGCCATAAAAACCGACAACATAACGCCATTTGCAGCAACATGGATGTCCCTGGAGAATGTCATTCTAAGTGAAGTAAGCCAGAAAGAGAAAGAAAAGTACCATATAAGATCACTCATATGTGGAATCTAAAACAAACAAACAAACAAACATTCAAAGCATAAATACAAAACAGAAGTAGACTCATAGACATAGAATACAACCTTGTGGTTGCCACCTGGGTGGAGGGTAGGAAGGGATAGACTGGGATTTCAGAATTGTAGAATAGATAAACAAGATTATACTTTATAGCACAGGGAAATATATACAAGGTCTTATGGTAGCTCACAGAGAAAAAATGTGACAATGAATATATATATATATATGTTCATGTATAACTGAAAAATTTTGCTCTACACTGGAATTTGACACAACATTGTAATATGATTATAAATCAATAAAAAATGTTAAAAAAAAAAAAGAAAAAACAAAACAGAAAAAAAATGAATTCTTACCTTACACCATGTTAAAAAATTAACTTGGAATGGATCAAAGACCTAAAATTAAGAGCTAAAATTATAGAACTCTTTATGAGAAAACATAAATGATTGTCTTAGGATAAAGACTTCATAACAATGGACTTAATAGTAATGTCTTAAATATAACACCAAAAGCAGAGGTAATAAAAGACAAAGTAAGTAAGATGAATTTCATCAAAATTAAACATGTTCATGCTTCAAAGGACAATACAAACAGTAAAAAGGTAATATGAAATGAAAGAAAATATTTGCAAATTTTATATCTGATAAAGGGATAATGCCTAAAATATGCGTTTATAATTATCCCAAAAAAGTTGAAGACAAACTTTGAAAATTTGCTGAGGAGACAAAACCAGTCTAGTCATTCATATAAGTAAAGCCTAGTTTAGCTTGTTTAGCAAGTCTAATTTGGTCTACATCACTTCTTACTTATATCACTGAGAATCACAGGCAAAGTGAGTAACTATTTCCCAAAATTAATAGAAGGTAACTGTTAACCAGTTCCCTACATTTAAGAAAATTTTTATAGAACCAACCACTGTTAGGAATAAACAGTCACTACCTTCTCATTATGTAAGCTGCTTTATATTCCTGAGGCACATTCCTTGTTTTGGTTTGAATATTACTTGTTCAAAAAACTTCCATGTGTGTGCCCAATAAACTTTTTCTAATTACTAGTTTCATTATTCATTGGTTCTACTTCTATTATTTATGAACTTTTGAAAGATTCAACTAGGAAAAAATAATCTATTAAATAATCAACAAAAGTTTAAATATCCATTTCTCCAAAGAAGTTATACAAATGGCCAGTAAGTAAATGAAAACATGCAGTCAAAACTGCAATGAGATACTGCTTCACAATCATTAGAAGGGTTATATTATTATTTTTTTAACTCTAGAAAATGACAAATGTTTGTGAAGACATGGAGAAGTGGTAGCCTTGTGCATTGCTGGTGACATGTAAAATGTGCAGGTAATTTGAAAAGTTTGGTCTTTCTTCTGAATATTAAATATGGAATTGCCATATGACCTAGCATCCTACTTTTGGGAATACACAGGAAAGAGTTGAAATTGGGGAGTCAACAGATATTTGTATGTCCATGTTCTTAGCAATATTAGTCACAATAGCTAAAAGATGGAACTAACCCGACATGACCATTTACAGATGAGTGATAACCAAAGTTTGGTTAATGCATGCAGTTGAATTATTCAGTCTTAAAAATAAAAGCATTTTGACATCAGCTATGTGTAGGTGAAATGGCAGACATTATGGTAAATGAAATAAGCCAGTCAGAAAAAGATACGTATTGTGTGATTCCAAGTATGAGAGATACTTAGAATGGTCAAATTAATAGAGACAGAGAGTTGTTAAGGGCTGGAAGAAGAAGGGGATTGGAGAGTTAGGTTTACAGGGACAGAATTTCAATTTGGGAAGACAAAAAAAGCTCTGGATACTAATGATTGCATAACCCTGTGAATATACCTAAAGCCACTGAACAGTGTACTTACAAAGGTTAAAAAAGTAAATATTATGTTAAGTATATTTTATCACAGTAAAAATAATAGATGTCTAATTGAGAAGGGAAGTAGGTCAGAAAAGACTTCTCTAAGGACATAGTATTTAGTTAAATCCGGATGGTGAAGTAGAATTTGGATAAACTAAAAAAAGTAAAGATTCTCTTGTATGTGTAGACAACACAGTGCATCCTTGACCATAAAAAGAGATTGGTATGTCAGTAAAAACCACCACTCCCCAAGAGCAGTGAACAAAGGAACCGAGCTCAAAATAAGATTTAACAGTAGTAAATTAGAACTTACTAAGGATTTATAGTTTCTCATTTGTAATAGGAAGATGAGAAGCCATTTAAAGGATCTGGCAGAAAATTAATTTAATTAGACTTGTGTCTATTGCAATGACTGGGTAGGGAATGAGTGGACTGGGGAGGATGGCTAAAGGATATGGTGTTTCTTTTTAGATAATGAAAATATTCCAAAACTGATATGGTGATTAATGCACAGTTCTTTGAAGACGTTATGAAACATTGACTTTGTATACTTAAATGAGTGAACTCTAGAGTATATCTCAAGAGTTTTTCAAAACAAAAAACAAAAAATTTTAACAAATAAATTATAAATCACTGAAAAGAAAATAGAAATTGTCGAGCTTCCCTACATGGTACAGTTAAGTACTGGTTGAAAACTCTAAGTTTTGTGTGTGTGTGTGTGTGTGTGTGTGTGTGTTTGTCTGTCTGTCTGTCTACCCTGATCTGTGATACAAAATGTTGTTCCTAATGTTATCAAGTGCAAATTTGTTTTGCTTGCCCCATGGCAGGCCAATAAATCCGGAGACAAGGAACTGGAGCAAGGAATAATGACCTTATTCAGGAAGTTGGCAGATTAAGAAGATAGGGGACTAAAGTCAGAGAACCATCTTCCCAAAGTCACAATTCAGGCTCCTTTTTTACTGAAAAGGGGTGGGGGTGTGGTTGTTGTTGCAGACTTCCTGGTATTGGAATCCTTTGTTATTGCAGCTGTCCACATGGGTCAGGTCATGGTGCCCCTGTAAACCTCCAACAAAATAAATGTTATTATTTGTTCTGTAACTTTTTATCTCTATATGAATGGAAAAGTATTATAGTCAGAGCCTTGAGAATGGGCTGTCCTGTATATTTCAGGCTCTAGGCAACATTCTTTTACAAAAGGTGCAGAACCAGCATGACTCAGCACAGGAAACAGAGCACAGGGTTAGAGCCAAAGAAGCAAAAAAACAGAGTCAGATTTGTTCTTTCCTATTACACTAGTTTGAGTCAGATTCACACTTATCAATACTTTCATTCCTCTACCTCTTGCCTCTTCATGTTCTCATTTTCTTCCTTTCCTCTCCAGCGTGGAGCCTTGCTCAATCATTCAAGTTGATTAAAACCCTCCCGTGCCAATGTCCTACTAAAGTTATTCTTTAAACTGCAGTCTTGGATCTGCTCCAACAGCCTATGTTTTTTATTTCTTCACTTAGGTTCCCAAGTTCTAACAGATAAAATGACATGATACTTTTCCATACTGTCATCACAAAACTTGTCACTTGTTCCTGACCACTTCCCTATTAGATGTGCAACTTTACACATGATGTACAATTTCTCTCAGGTTCACTTTTCTGGTCTGCAGAGTTGGAAGAGGGAAGGTTTAACACAATGCTGTCTGAGAGGATTGAAAGAAATATGTACATCCTGTATATTATAAGGGCTTATTAGATAGTCACTTTTATTATAGCTACAGCCTCTTAGTTCTCAGAAATTTGCACATTGCTTTCTCCCCTCCACTGACTTCTTGGTAGCTTTGACAATGCTGACCTATTCTCTGACTCCCTCTCTTCTCTCACTGCATTTAAAAACTAAAGCATCTGCCTTATCTGACTATTGTTGCTCTATCAACTTCTCTGATTGTCATTTCTCTCTTACCCCATAAGTGTTGTTGATCCCCAGATTCAATCCTCAACCTACTTCCCTTTTTGTTCCTTTTAGGTGAATTCATCTTTTCTATAGCTTCAACCACTACTTGAAACTTTCTGGTTTCTTAACCTCTATCTCTGGCACAGATCTCCCTTACGGACCTGGAGCAGCAGAGCCTGCATCACGCTGGACATCTCTACCAGGTCTACCATGGGAACCTTGAAATCACCATGCTCCCATGAGTTCTCTATGTTTCTCTTCTTCCCATTCCATTTCCCATCTCACTTAATGACACTACAGTCCATCAAGTCACTGAAACTTGAGATCTCAAATTCATCCTGTAGTCTCTCTGCTTTTCTCTGGTCATGTTTGGCTGTGTAGTCACTCTCTCTCTGCTACTACAGCCATTGGTGAATACCCTTTTGACCCTTCCCAGATCTTAGCAATAGCACTATAGCCCCCTGACTTTAGCCCATCTCTCCTCCAACACACCTTCTAAATGATTTAGAAAGAGCAATCTTTCTAAAACAGATCTAATTATTTATGCCTCAAATTAAAATTCTTAAATGGTTCCCCTAACCCATAAGACAGAGTCTGAATTCCCTATAATGCATACAACATCCTTCACAATCAGCCTCTAATAGTTTTCAAATCTTCTCCCACTTTCCCCTCTCCCATCCTCAATAGTTTGATTATATCCCCAGCCAACCTTATGGTTCAGCCTTGATAGATTAATTTTTCATCTTGGATATGCCATTTCTTGTACCTCTATACCTCTGAGAACACTATTCTCCATTCCTGGTAAATTTTTATTCTCTGCCTGGTAAATTTTCGTTCATTCTGTTATATTCTCAAAGCTTGTGTATGTTCATTATATAATATCAATGTCTCCCCTTATGCAGAGAGCATTTAAGGTCATGAAGACTAACTCATATTCTGGAGTTTCCAGTACCTTCCAGGAACTTGACATTGCTGGGCTGGTCACTTAAAATGCATTGAATCAGGAACTCATCAATAAATAATTAAAACATTTCTGCACTTTGTAAACTACTGAGATTATACCAACTCTTCATCCAGTTTTCACTTTAACAACTGTGGTCAGCTCACTTTCTTCTGTAGCCTGGTGATAATCATAAAAGCAATATAACAATGAAATCTAACATGTGACTGGCATCTTTAATTGATTTCTCTCACAAATTCCTTTTCACAAATTCTGAAGGTATAGAAGGGATACAGGGGTTCATATAAAAATTATGAGGCTCATTGGATCCCAGCTCTCCAATGACAAGAAAAGCAATACAGAAAGTGAGGCTAAGTTATGTGAGTGAGAACCCTGAAAGAGAACTTTGTTTATCCTATTTCATAAGTCATCTTCATTCTGAAGCCAGAGGTTTCTTGTTTTGTTAATTGACCTCCTTTGATACTGGACTTCACCCTACAGACTAGAGATCCCTTCTTTCACTTGGGAGATTGTCCTTGCAATGCAGAAATCCCAGAGAACTGTTCAGCCCTGCTATAAAACACAGTCCAGGGCCTACTATCTCAGCACAGGTTTAGAATAGGATGCTACTGTCTTCCTCTCATAAGAGGCCTTTGTGTGGCTTTTTCAAACCTTTTTACTTTGAAATAATTTCAAATTTGCCAAAAAGTTGCAATAGTGAAAAGATGCCCCTAAACTCTTAACACAGATTCGTTGATTATCATCTTGCTACACTCTTTAAACCACTTTGTCTCTCTCCTTTTTTTATGAATCATTTTCTGAACACTTCTACCTCAGTTTATATTTCCTAAAAATTCATTCTCTTATATAATCAAACTGCAATTATCAAATTTAGGAACTGAACATCAGTACACTGCTCTTATTACAGAAGCAAAAGTCCATACTTAAATTTTGCCAGTTGTTCAGTTAATGTCTTTTACAACCATTTTCTGCCTCCTCATCAGGATCCAATGTCGGATCACACCCTGCTTTTTTTTTTTTTTTTTTTTTTTTGTCACATCTCTTTAATCTGAAACAATAGTTCAGCTGTTCTCTCTTTCAAGATGTTTACATTTTGGAAGAATACAGACCAGCCAGTTTGTAGACTGCCTATCAATGGGGTTGGCTTGATGTTTTTTTCATGCTTAGAATCAGATCATTTTTGTAAGGGATGTCGTGTCCTGGGTGCCTCACAGAGGAGGCATGTGATGTCTGCCAGTCCTATCACTGGTGATGACTGTCAGTCCTATCACTGGTGATGACTGTAACCGCTTGTTTCCCTGGATGCACCAGCTTTCTGTCCAGTGAAATGTGCATTTGCCCTTTGTAATTGACAAGTAACCTGTGAGGCTATACTTCCAGACTCAAGTCTCCTGTTTCTCCTCAAATTTGCACTCCATGGTTTTGGCAATTCTTGATAAATCTTGCCTAAATCAATTATTTCTGTGATGTCAGCAAAAACCAATTTTACTGTTCCTTCTAACTCTATGATTTCTTCTAATGTGACATGTTTTGGGTTCCACTTTATGTGTAAACAAATACAAAAAGCAATGCTAAAGTTCAGATGGTAGCAAAGTATTAAAAATAGAGGTCACTTAAAAAAAAAGGTCACTTACACATGTAGGACTGTGGGCTTGTTCTGCTTGACTAGACTTAACATTGTAGAGTTGCCATATTGTAAGGAATGTTTTCAAAGGCTCTGTCAAAATATGTCTGATTCAAGCCTGTGCTGTGATTTCCTCTTTCAGAATTAGCTTAAAGTAAGGCTTGTTATAACCAGCATTTTCAAATGTTATGGCTATGACTAAAAAAAAAAGGAAGAGAGAAGCATAATGTGTAAATCACATATACATTCAGTTAATTGATCGTTACACTAATTTTGAATAACCACAAATATCATTCAATTCCCATGATCTAGCAAAGAAATTGCTTTTCATTAGTTTTGTTCTTCAGGTGTCAGGGGATAATAGAGGGACATGGGTTTCACTCCCTGTTCCTATTAGACAATGGGAAAACTAAATACATGTGGATTAATAGAGAGCTTCTTCTATTATAGCAATTTCTGCAACCACACTATGGCAATAAATATTCTGTTCTTTTTCTGACAACAAAAAATCACTTCAAAATTTAACTAGAGTTAGATATTTGTGTTTCAGGAACTATTAAATAAGCACCACCTATTCTACTGGTCAGATACAACTTTCAATAAAATGTGGGGAGCTTCAAGGATGTTTGGTCATCTTCCATATTCTACCTGGAATAAAATGTCTATACCCAAGTATTTTTCTTTGCTTTCTGTGTCCTATATTTTTTGATTCTCGAAGCAAGTGCAAATATTCCTAAGCAGTGATTTACCCTTAAATAATTTTAAACCACTAGGTCATGGGTTTGTAATAGCTGAAAAAAAAGTCTATGATTTTAATTGGACGTATACTCAAAAAAAGCAGAGTCTCCAATATTTAATAACAATAATAAAAATTTCTCTTTTGTGTCTGGGGAGTGGTAGCAAGGGTTGGTTTTAGAATGTTTATATTATTAAAATTTTGGAAACACATAATACATTTACATCATTCAAAATAAAGAAACAAAAATGAGAAGTATACTCCCTTCTAAATTATTTCTTCTTTACTTTTACCTCTATTGACATAGAAGGCTGGACATAATCTGTCAAAAGGATAAAAAAAAAAAGATGAAAGTAAATTTGTACTTAAAGGCTAAGAAAATTATTTTAAGTTTAAAATATAGCTAGTATTATAGTAAAAGACATTTGTCTAATTAGCAAAAAATTATATTTGTTAAATCTCATGGCTATACATATTCTTTCTATTTTTTCCTCCAAATGCCCAAGTACACAAACTTGTCCTCCTTTAACCTGGAAAGCCCCTTCTCTCATTAATCTGCCATTTTTTTATTTGTCATTCTAGCACTTCCAGTTATGTAGAACTTTTTGATTCTCTCTACAGTTTTCTTCATCTACACTCTTTCTTTCCCTAAGGCTTTACCTTGTAAGTTTCTCTAGCCTGCTGACTCTATGACTCTTTTGATCTCCATCTGACTCTCTCAGAGTCTCCATTTGTTTAGACATCTCCACATACTTGTTGATTAAAGACATCTGGTCTACAAAACTTCCCCTCCCACCTTGTTCAATGGCATCATTATTATTCAAGTCACTTGACTAGTCAACTGTATCTTGTGACTTAGACCAATCACTTCTATCTGTCACCACCCCTGGGAATCTAACCCAAACACTCTACAAACCTCTAGCTCCCTGGGTTCAGTTTTTCCCTTATCAACGTCTTTCCTGCTACATGCCTAACATGTGAAAAGGAGTTAAAAAAAAAAAAAAAATATATATATATATATATATATATGATTTTCAAGTATAACCTAAGGATACCAAAGCTCTATCAAAGAGTCTATAAAGTCTCCTGAAAGAACACATAAGAAATTAAGAAGAGAACAACAGCAATAAATGAGAGAAATAAGACCTTGAAAATAGAACCAAAACATTGAACAAAATGTTCTAGATTGGAAAACAGTTTCCCACTCAATGAAAGGGTCTGGAACAAAGTTGTGCATCCATAGTAACATATATAATTAATTATAACTTTAACTCACTAAAGATTTCATAGTGTTACATTTCTGCTCAGGTAAAAGCCTTTGTTACAAGTCAGATATAAAGAACTCAAATGCATAAAGCCTAATTACCATTGATTAATGGTCAAAATCCTACTGCTAAATAAGTTGACCTAATAGTTACTGCCCTGGGATAATTCCCTCCTATTGAGTGGGCATAATTTGTTGTGGCAGGTATTAACTTGTCACAGGAACAGGTGGATACTTCAGCTGGCTTGAACCTTTTAATTCTCCTTTCACCCTCTTCACTTCTTGACTCTCATTTCTTATCTTAAGTTCACTGCTAATCAGATACGGCTAGGTGAAATTTTCCTAAAAGAACAGAGTTCAGTAAACTGCAAAAACTGGCTTTCATTAAAATGGCTTTGATGGGTTACTGACTTTCAGAAGACATTTTCTCTGAAGGAAAATTTGGTTGGTTATTATTCTGTGGGCATTAAAGGATAACACCTTGGGGCAGAAAAGGCATATCTTCCTTACAGAGTTATGTATGTAGATTCCCCCCACCTCCTTACTGCAGAAAGGTGATATTAACCCAATACACACACTTAAGAGAGTGGGCTGGATTTAGTTACTCCTTTCAAAGAAGAGAGTATGGACAGGCAAAGGAAAAACAGTAACATTGCATGAGAGAAACATGGCAGACAACACCTTAACTAAGTGATGCATGGCTGTATTTCCAGTGATGTAATATAGATTGAGGTAACTTCCAACATACAATGAGAAGAAAAACTGCCTCTTTCCAAAAATACATAATCCTAGGCAAATGAGAAAAGCCTCAGACAAACTCAAATTGAAGAACATTCTACAAAATTCCTGAGCAGTAATACTGAAAATTGTCAAGGTCATGAAAAAATATGGAAAAATGAAACTGTTGTTTGACTAAGATGACATGATGACTAAATGCATTGTGGAATCCTGGATTAAATCTGGAACAGAAAGAGGACATTTGATGTAAATAAAGTCTTGAGTTCAGTAATAGTAATCCACCAATGTTTCTTAGTTGTGATAAACATTCTATAGTGCTGTAAGATGTTAAAAATGAAGGAAATTTGGTGACAGGTAAATGAGAAAGAACTCTGTTCTGATTTTGCAACTTTTCCTGTAAATATAAAATTATTTTAATATAATATGTATTTAGAAAAACTCTGTAACAACCATTAACATTTTTTGGTTGGCTACCAAATAGTCAATAATTTTTTTTTTTAATTTCACTGTTAACACAGTGAAGATCTATCTTCTGTTTACAGTAGTTTATGGCAAGCTGCTTTAGCATAAAGCAGCTAAAATCAAAACTATAGATTTGACATGGATTCTAAACTGTATGTGATTCTATAAATCTGTAGTCTCAGTCCTAGCCTTGCCTAGAGATTTCTTGGGCAAATATAGACTACTTGAATCAGGATAGGTAAATATCCCCTGTGATTCCCTGCCCCCCAAGAAAATAACTAAAAACATGTTTTCTTGAAGGTGAGTCAGAAGTACTATATTTCCATATGAAGACTTACATGATTATAATCAAAACTTTCATTTGACTATTAAAATTAAAGAACACCTATAAATTAACACTATTAAAATCTCTAGGAATAAGTCTAAAATTCCTCTATAATTAGAGAGCTATGAAACTTAAGAAACACAAATTCTATTTGGTACTGATTTTGCAAGGAAACAAAGTTTCTCCAGGGCTGAAGAGAAATTTTGATTCTTGCCTAGGGTTGTTACCTGAAATCTTTTGCCCTTTATGAAATAGACTACAAATTGGAAGACTTATCTTGTTTGGAGATGTATAATAGTGTACTGAAGTCATGATCTTTCTGGATTAGAATTTCCATATTTTATAGTTAAGTGTTGACTTATTACCCTTATCTGACTGATTCATTTCCACATGTTTGAAGTTTTTGTTGTAATAATGAAAATAATACTCCCAGCTACCATGTCTTATTAAAAACAGAAGGCGTTTGAATACTTCAGGTAGTGAGTTTGATTTAATCATTTACATATTTTTGTTTGTATTTGTCTATATATTCCAAATCTGTATGTAAATATAATGTAATATAAATCTATACTATATTATAAATATTATGTGTAAATATATACATATATAACTATATTATATATATTTAAATATATTACTTTATTATGTTGAAGAATAAAACAGAATAAATTTGAAAACAGAATATGCATAAGTATATAAAGATTTTTCATAAAGACTTACTGAGCAAAACCAAGGTATTTTGATATTTTGACCTCAGCTGTTTACCTCAATATGAATTTTTTTTTTCCAGGACAATCTAAAAGTTAGCCTTCAGCTTATTCTTTGTTTTTTTGTTTGTTTGTTTGTTTGTTTTGTTTTTTCCCATATGCAGCCTTGTTATTTGTACTTTATCTTTCTAAGTCTTACTTCTCAGTTTTCTTCCTCTCCTTACCATTGAACTTTAAAATTTATTCATAATAGACATCGTCAGAGAGCTTACATTTACTTTAAAGTGAATTCTTGCCAAACTGCCCAAGTGGATACCCCTGATTTTCATTATTCACAAACCTACTGCACAGTAGTAGATATAATGGCGTAAAAATGATGTCACCAAGCAAATCTATGATAGTATTTCATGACAAGACAAAATTGTGAGTACTTTTTTTCTATCCAATGCTAGAAAAGAAATCCATACTTTTATTTCTTTCTTTTCTCTTCCTTTTGATATATTTGAAAAGGCAAATTTATAGATATGGTAATTTGGTGCCTAAGAATTTGGATTTTGACAAGTGGAATTGCTACTTGCCATGTTTCCCAATGGCTCAGATACCTTTTCTAAGAACATAAAAATAGTGTAATCTGCTATTTTATGTCTTTAAAAGTTAGGCTTATTTGCTTTTTAACCTAATACTAACATGATTCAACAGTTTTATCTAAGCCTAACTCTGTATTATATTTAAAACAGAATGAGAACATGGAAAACTGCACATCTGAGATTTCCAATGATTATCTTAGATTGAAAGAGATCTAGATATGGCTGAGTCACTTATGGTTTGATTGTCTTGGCTAATTGCCACAATTAAATCTAAGGATTTGGGTATCATTTGGTCCATTTTTCATGTATACTAATATGTGTATGTCAAGCTGTATAAAGGTCTCTCTTACCATTTTAACCTACTACCTTGGTCTTCAATTGTAAGATCCACAAGATGCATCCCAGTTCCATTAGAAAAATCAGTGTCCTCTTTGTAGATTTGGCATAGCCTAGGATTCTGACCACTGAAAGAGTATCTTTTACTAACTTAATACATAACTATATGCATCTAATAAACATTTGCATATATAATATTTTTATTCCAGAAAGACCCAAATGTTTTTCAGTGATTAACAGATTAACTTGATAATATATAGGAAAGAGATTTGGCAAATATGTCCAGTTACCTGTCTTTATATTGCCCATGTGTTTACAATAGTTTTCACATTTTTGAATGATTTTTAAAAAGAAAAAAATATATTTCAAGCATATAAGAATTACACAAAATTTTAAATTCAGTGTCCATAAATAAAGTTTTATTGGCACACTCCCAAATGCATTCACTTGCAACTTATCTGTGACTCTTCTTTTGCTACAAGGGCCAATTAGTAACTGCAATATGAAACAAATGGCCTGCAAAGTTGTAAAGATTTACTGTCTGGCCCAGTACAAAACAAATTCTCTGCCCTCTAGTTTAGACAAAGGTATTTTCAGAAGGAGAATTTAGGCACAGCATGAAATGTTTGGACACACAAATTACTACAATGGGTTGGTATGGAATGTAAACCTCACATCCCATGTGCTATAATTTCTAATGCATAAGCTGGGAAAGTGAAAATCTGAAATTAAAGTTAAAAACATATATCAAAACCTGAACTTTGTGTATTGGGAAAGGGAACAGAATAGAACAAAAATCTTGAAGACATACATTAACAATTGCCAAAATGTTTCCTTTCTGGACTAGCATGCTTCCTTTCTGAAAGCAGAGCTGTGCCACAGTAAGCAATCGTTAATCCTTGCTTTTTAACTAATGAATGAGGGACACTTAGCTTTGATACCAGTCTGAGTAGGGCAGTGATTAGGGTAACCTTTAAAATTTAGCACCTCAAAGTAAAAACACTTCATAGATCCTATGAATAGGCTGAGTATATATCTATATGTTAATGGTCCCCTAGAAGTGCTATGGTCAGTTTCTCAAGAGCCTGCCTATTCCTTTTATTTTGGACATATTTTCATCCAGTTGGTAGGAGATATCTAAGATTACATTTTCAATAGTTTATAGAAGAAAATGGCCACTGGGGAGGAGGGACATGGCTAAGAAATCTTAAATAGTTGTTTTGTAACTTCTCATTTGCCTATGTGTGCATACTAATGTTTTGTTTTGAAATAACCTCAGTATAGAAGTTCACGTAAATAAATTACAAATACATAATGTATATATTTGTATATATTTGTGTTCTTAAACATTTACTGTTAGTTGTAATATCTGCTAATCAGAAATTTGGACATTCCCTGTCTTAGGCTTTTTATTGTTACGTAAGAAAGTACAACAAAGTTAGTGGCAGAGAACAATACATTCATAATCTAATAGTTTCTTTCTGTTAGGAGTCTGATGATGGTTCATAGGGTTCTTTGTTAAGAGTCTCACAAGACTAAATTTAAAATATTGACTGGGATTACATTCTCACTTGGAATCTCACAGTTTTCTTTCAAGCCTCTGTGGTTATTTCAAGAATTAATTTCTGTAGTTGTGCCTTCCTACTTTAAGGCCAGCAAGAGAAATTCTTTATGATTCAGAGAAGGTCTTAAGCCCTCTTTCATAGGATATCCAACTGATTAAATCAGACATATCCAAGATAGTCCTCCTTTTGGTAACTTAACTGATTAGAACTTCAGTTATGTTTTCAAAATTCCTTTATCTTTGCCATAATGTAATAGACCTAGTTATAACTGTCACCCTTGTATATAACCTAGTCATGGCACAATACCAGGTAATAAAAATCATGAATGTCACTGTAAATTTTGCCTATTATAGTTCCAATCAGAAAAAGCATGCTTCCTAGAGTCAGAGAGAGCTAACTTTGTATCTGAGCTCTCCCAGATAAAAGCTCTTTGACTAAACAAGTAACTTAACCTTTCTATGCTTTACTTCCTATAATTGTAGACTCATGTAAACCCACAATTATTCTAGCACCTACTTCTTTGGGCTAGTGCTACAATTAAATAAAGTAATATTTATAAAGGATATAGCACAGTGACTGGCAAATGGCAAGTGGTTAGTAAATGACATATTCATTTTCAGATAATAGGAAAACAGTGTTTAACATCTCCAAAGTATTTATCACTACATCTTTAAGAGAAAGGCAAGAGGGTAAAAATTAAGAATATATATTAACCCTGGTGTTGTAATAAAAAGGGCTTACTCTGGTGGTGATTAAGAACAAGCTAACTAAACAAAGGATGCTTTAACACAAAGTGAGGCACCATATGTAAAAGCTGCTACATTCAATAAATATTATTTGAATTTAAATCTGGACAGTTACACTTGCTTAATAATTGTCTATGGATTAATTGATGTGGTTATCTTTAAAAAAGTCAAATCACTTGCTTAAGTGAATTATCTCTTTCCCTTTGCTGTTACACATAGAACTATTTGAATATGTGGCTACTCTCTTCTTCCCTGATCTAAGCTATTAATATAATACAGGAATTCCAAGTGTAATAAAGTTTGCCAAAGATCTTAATAAAGTATGTGTAGCAATGAAGAATATAAATATCCAACCAGGACTCATAGTTTCTATACTGAACAATAGTTATTAATCACTTCCTAGAAAAAGCCTGCACTAAATTCTTTTCTTCTGTAAAGGAGAGGGAAAAAATAAAAATAAAAACAAAACTCATCAAGAAAGAAAACTTCAAAAAACCCCACTCTATATTTGCTTATGACTTTGGACTAAAAAGACACAGAATCTCCAAATGACAGACTTCCTGAACTCCAGAGAATGCACCACCCAAGTTACCATGTGCTCACACAAGTAGGCAAACAGAAATCACACAGGGTGGGCTTCTGTACCCTCACTATATTGGCTTCTTATTTCCCAGAATGGCTTCTGGCCTGGGAACAGGGAGAGAGCCTGATTGCCAAGGAAGCCTCTTCAGGGTGGCTACTGTGAATGTGGGTGGTGTCTGGGGAGACAGGGAAAGGAAAGGAAAGTACCTGGGGGCAGGGACTGTGCCCTCTAGTAACTCAACCATCATCAAACTTCTGCAAAGCCTGGTGGATCGGGATCCTGTGAGATCCAGCAGGAACAAAGAAACAGTATTGCTGGGAGATAATTTCTTATTTCACCACAAATCCTTATATATAATCTTTCTATTTTTATTAGTAGATAATTACAGGCAGAGATTAATGGAAACAACCATCGAGAAGTTTCCAATCATCCACACATTTCACATTGTGTAAATATAAATAGAAATAATTCTTCTAGATTTTACATGGAATTATTATCAATCCATTTAAATACTTATTTGATAATTTAAATATATTTCTTTGCAGGGAGTGAGACGTGTAGGTAATGAGCAGACAATTAATTCACATATATTTAAGAAGCATCCACTGTAAGCCAGTGTGAAAAACACACTGATAGAGGGATTATCATCTTAAGATGTTGGAAGTTATATCCCAGGAACTGTACATCTTTTAGCAAGCATTGTTAAAAGCTGAACTGACATCCATATGGCTCACTCATCTTCTGGAAAAGCTCAAAAACTCAGAGGGTTGCCTAATTCTAGAAGAGAAAAACACTAAATTTGAGTTCACTGGTAATTCAATAGAGATGGTTAATGTGAGTTACAGGTTCAAATTTCTCCTAAGAAACCATGCAAGCAAGAAAAAATAGGATCTGAATATACAAGGACTGTAATTTTAAAAAAAACTCTAGATGTTTGTATTTTGAAAAACAGCTCATCTAGTGGAGAATATACAAATGTTCTCAGGAAACAAACATTGAAGGAATGCATTAACATGAATACATATTACGTTACACACTTTTCAAAATATATCTACAGAAAGAAGAGTGATATAAGTTAGAAACAGATTCACATAAAGAAAAAACTAGCATTAGACAAAAAATCTTGAAGATAAAATAATTTATGCTTATTTTTAGTCTTCTTAACTTATATAAAACTGAGATTCTTAAAAATAATAATAAAAAAAAGTATTCACCATGTAAGATAACAAATATGTACTTACAGATGCCTAAGTAAGAGTAAGAATGACAGCAGTGACACAAGGGACACAAGAAAGAAACTAGGAAAATTTTGTTATTATCAGGTGCTCAAAATACGCACGAAGTGTTATTTTAAAGTGGACTTGAATTAGTTGCAATGTATATTGCAACCAGTAGGGCAACCACTAAAAAAAGTAAAAACAGAAAAACAAAACCAAACCAGAAAACAGTATAATTGATATCCTAAGAAAGGAGAAGGAAAGCAATCATATAAAATACTCAGTTAAATCCAGAGACAGCAGGAAAAAAGGTGGAAGACAAAAACAGGAAAAAAGAACAAGGCTAACAAGTTTGAAAGTGGTGACAAATAGAGTAGATATTAATCCCACTATGCCAGTAATCACTTTAAGCATCAACAGTCTGTAATACACTGATTAAAAGACAGAGACTGTCCAAGTAGGGCAAAAAACAAGACCCCACTATGTGTTCTCTACAAGTAGCACATTTAAATGCAGAGACTTCACCAGATTAAAAGTAAAGGATTGGAGAAAGACATGCCACGCTAACACTCATCAAAAGAGAATGAAAGTCATATTAATTTCAGACAGAGCAGACTTCAGAGCAAGGAAATTCATCAGGGATAAAGAGGGCATTACATAATGATGAAGGGGTCAGTTCTCCAAAAAGGCAAAACAATCCTTAATATGTACATAACTTACAGCACAGTCTCTGACTATGTAAGGCAAAAACTGATAGCAGAAGAGAAATGGATGCACCTTCTCTTGTGGTGGGAGGCTTCCAAAAGTCATCTATTAGAAATGAGCAGATTCAGTAGGCAGAAAATCAGTAAGGATGCAGCTGAATTCTACAGCTCCATCAATCAACTGGATATAATGGATCATTTATAGACTACTCCATCTCACAAGAGCAGGTTTTCTCAAGCTCACATAAATAACTGTAATAGACCATATTCTGGGCCACAAAACTAACCTTAAGAAATTTAAAAGAATAAAAATCAGACAGTGTTTGCCCTCAGACCACAGTGAAATTAAACTAGAGTCAAGAACAGAGAGACAGCTGGAAGATCCAAAAACACTTGGCGGTTAAAATAACATATCTGCAAATAACACATGGTCAAAGAAGCAACTGCAACAACAATATAAAAATATTTTTAACTAAGTGAAAAATAAAATACAACTTACCAAAACTTGTGGGATGCAGCAACAGCAGTGTTTAGAGGGAACTTTTAACACTGAATGCATGTATTAGAACAGAAGATCTAAAAGCCAGTGATCAAAGCTTTCTCTCCACCCAAAGCAACCAGAAAAAAAGAAGAGTAAATTAACTCCAAAGTAAGCAAATGGGAGGAAATGATTTAAAAATTAGAGCAGAAATCAGTGAAATTTAAAATCAATAGAGAAAAAATTTTAAACCAAAATGTAGCACTTTGCAAAGATCCATAAAAGTGATACACTTCTAGCCATGAAACAAAGAGAGAGGACACAAACTGTTAACAACAGAGATGAAAGAGGAAACATCAGTACAGATCCCACGGTCTTTGGAAAGACCTTAAAGACATATTATGAACAACTCTATGACCATAATTTTGAGAACCCAGATGAAATGGATCAGTTCCTTGAAAGACAAGCCTGCCAAAATTCATGCAAGAGGAAATAGACAACTGTAACATGTTTACATCTATTAATAAAATGTAAGGCAAGAAGAAAAAAAAGAAAGAAAGAGGTACCACTACGTATCTGTTATACTGGCAAAATCTCTAACATTGACAACAGCAAATGCTAGAGAGGATATGCAATGACAGGAACTCTCACCCATTGCTGGTGGAAATGCAAAATGGTACAGCCACTTTGGAAGACAGTTTGGCAGTGTCTTATAAGACTAAACATACCCTTACCATAGAATTCAGCAGTCACACTTCTTGGTGTTTACCCAAAGAGTTGAATATTTATGTTCACACAAAAACCTACACATGGATGTTTACAGCAGCTTTATCATAATTGCCAAAACTTAGAAGCAACCAAATGTTCTTCAGTAGGTGAATGGATAAATTAATTGTGAGTTTTCTGTTCCAGACAATGGAATTTTATGCAGTGCCGAAAAGAATTAAACCATCAAGCCATGAAAAGTCTTGGAAGAAAACTTTAATGCATATCACCAAATGAAAGAAGCCAATCTGAAAACTCTACATACTTGATGTTTCTGGAAAAGGCAAAACTATAGAGATGGTACACATCTCAGGGACTGCCAGAGGTTAGACAGGAGGGGTGGATGAATGAGTGGAGCACAGGGAAATTTTAGGGCAGTGAAACTCTTCTGTGTGATACTATAAAGGTGTGTACATGTCACCACGCACTTGTCAAAACTCACTGACTGAGCAAACACCAGTGTGAACCCTAACGTAAACTATGGGTTTTCGGTGATGATGTGTCAGTATAGGCTCACAGACTGTAACAAATGTATCACTGTGGTGACGGCTTTTGATAGGGGAAGGGTGGAGTAGGGAGGAGGGTAGACTTCGTGTTTGTGTGAGGGGGTAGGGAGATATTAGAAATCTATGTACAGCCTGTTCATTTTTGTTGTGAACACAAAAGTGTTCCAAAAAATAATGTTATTAATTAAAAAATAAATAAATAAATAACTTGCCTTATTTTCATGATTAAAATTTCCTGTTGGAAGAATTGCTAAACGTATCAGAGTAAGGGTTTCCCACCCACTGCTGCTAAACTAACCCTCACGGCGGCTCCCCTGCCTCAGTGACCTCCATCCTACAGTTGGCTAAGGCAGTGGGACTAGGAAATCAAGTTTCTCAGAAAGTTCAGGCTGCCTTGGATGGGTGCCAGATCACACTGGAGCAAAAGTACCCAAGGCAGGTAGAGAGAGTTCTCTCCCTCTAGGTACGGAGACTCTCTCCTCAGACTTCTTCCTTGAGCCTGCCTAAACTTAAGTGCAAAAACATTCCTGCACCTGGGGAAAGTGTCCAACATTCTTTGGCTGTGGACTGGGATCCCTGTTTCATACATTTTTGAGCAAGACAGGTTGTCTTGGCTGAACCTTCCATTTGTTCTGCTTTGTTGTCTCTCCTCCCCCCACCCCCACCCTTGCAAAACCAAATACGTGAACATCCGGAATTAGCAAAGCACACACATTCCTGGGTCCAGGTTTATATCCAGAACTAAAATGGGACATTACCAACATAATGTGATGAACTTTGAGTTTTTGTAGCATGTTCTGCCCATTTAACAGTCTCTGGCTTAACTCCTACAGTTGTGGGAGGAGATTATGGTGGCCACTCTCTCTCCGTTCTTCTCCAGATAGACTCAAAACATAATACCTATGAGGAGTTCCAGCGGGAAGATCAGCTTATTCTTTAACTCCTGGGCATTCATGGCCGCTTTGTTTTCTTCAAAGTCCTGTTTGAGGTTGATGACTTGTGCGATTGACTGAGATGCAGAGCAAACTATCTACATTCAGTCCAATTTGTGAGAGTGGGCCAGAATCTGGGTTGCTTCTTTACGACGCCTTCTGATGCTCCTTTAGCTGGTTCAACTATTCTTAAATTGCACATGTCAACTTCTAACATAATATTACAATTTTTGTTTTTATTGTGTCTGTTGTCTATTGGCATAAAAGGACCTGAGGGCCAAGATTCACAACTCTTTTCTTCCTGACTGTGTCCTCAGCAGCTGGAGCAGGGTCTTGGACCTAGTAAGAGCTCAATTTGTATATGCTGAATAATTGAGTAAGTGAAGGAGTCAAGGAACGACCTTTCCTAGATCCCTCTTGAGAGTTTTTTGGACCAATGCGTTCAACCAATCATCATAAATATTAACTGAGGCAATCATGTGAATTAAACATCATCAACAAAAATACATGATGAAGAAAGAAAACGAATCATTCCAGGAATTAATATCTAAGCACCACAATGGATGTGGAATACTTCTTGGCAGTATGGGAAAAAAGTATTTTGACACATGTAACAGTATGGACAGCTCCTAAAATAATTATGCTGAGTAAAAGAGGCCAGACTAAAAAGACATTCTACTGTGTGAGTTCACTTATATAAAACTGAGTTTATGAAATACTATCGGTAGCATCAGAAAGCAGATAAATAGTTACATGGATACTGGCTTGGGAAAGGTAGGGAGTACTAAGAGGCACAAAGACACTTTTAGGGCAAATGGATGTGTCCTTTACCGTGACCATGGTGATGATTTCACTGGTATGTACCTAAGTCAAAATTTACCATATTGAACATCTTAACGATGTGCAATTTACTATGCATCAGGCATGCCTCAATGATCCTGACAAAAGCCAAAAGAGTAAATTTTAATATCAATCAGGAATTACCCTGCACAACAGGCAGTTAAACTAACATTTTGATTATCATTTGCCTTTTCCTTTGCCTGGTTGTCGACAGAATTAATCAAGTGGGCCTTCAATGAATGGGGGTTACAAAGAACACTTAATCATGTCGTGATTCACCTTCAGTTTTATTTCAGAAGCTAAGGTTCCATAATTATGATTCATAGACCTTCTGCTGTTACAACCTGTTCTCCTTCCCCAACAGAACTCCCTGTGTTTGAGTCCTGGTCTTGCAATGTTCTCGACTTCAGGACTGCTGATGACTCTCAGAGCCTCAGTTTCTGTAAAATGAGGCTGATAATATTAACGTGCACTTTATTAAAATACAGATTTTTATTGATACTGACCATGTTTTATTAAAACAGCAAGAATGTACTGTACCCAATGCTGAGTAAAGGCTCTTTAATGGGTTCCTTTTAGTCTCACTGGTAGTGAGAGTTCAGCTGCTTGCCTTTGGGGAAAAATTCTATCTTCTTAAATTCATCAGTAGTTTTATTTTATTTTGTTTTGTTTGCTTGTGTTTGTTTTTGCTCTTGTTTTTCCTTCTTTCCACTTGGATGTCTTCCTAAGCCTGATGTGTCCTGTTTGGAGAGAGAGATAAATTTCAGATGCTAATACTAATACTAGTACTACTGCTGTTGGTCTCATCACACAGAAGACCTCTGGGGCCTGTTAGGCATTTCGCTGATCATGTTAAACCTAAACACAATTGGGGAAGTCAGGTAATCTCCTTGGAAATGCCTAAGTTCAGAGATTTAGGTCATGGATTTTATTACAGGGAATCAAACATGTGTCCAAGTGATTGAAGTTCTTGCCTTCAAGCGAGCTTCCGCCTCTCTCTAATCATTTAGTTAGTTCCAGTACTAACTAATGTTAATGGCTGTGGACCAGATTGAACTGCTTTGTAGACAAAATGACTTTCTATATTTATTCTTAAATCCAAAGCAATCTCTCTCTCTCTCTCTCTCCCTCTGTCCAGTTCTCTCTCCCTCTCTCTCTCTCTCTCTCTCTCTCTCTCTCTCTCTCTCTCTCTCATTTTTATAAAATGGGTTACACTCATGATCTGAAGAAGATGGCAAGGGTGATTCTTATGATATGCTATACTGTGATCTGTCCATAGTACATTCGATTCAATGATATTTTTTTTTTTATTTGAAGGGGTGGAACCAGCTTTCTTTCCTGCCAACTCAGGCTCTCTCTTAAATGTAGCCAGTGAGGAAACAAAGGAGATGACACTTTCTGCTGGTTAGCAAGCCTTTTCCTAACACCCAGTGTCTCATAACAATAAAGATTTCTTTTCACACAGACAGACACACGAAGTTTTAAATGGTTTTCTTTGTCTGATCAAACCTTCATAAATGACTCTCCGCTTAGGAGTTCAGAAAGCGTTTTTCAATGGAAACATACCCAACCACTTTATATTTACAAACAGCTACGAGTGATCACAACAGCAGCTCTGAGAGATCCCAATGGATGGGAGACTGCTTGTTCTCCCCTTTGAATTAAAAGGAAAGCAGGCATTTCTCCCAGATGTGCAGGCCTAGGAACTGGGTTCCTTTTCACATGTCATCACCAAATAGTGATACTCATTGGAAATAGTCATGCGGCAACGTCGAATCCTCCCGTGAATGTTTGAGCCAATAAACTAAGTGAATGGAGAGGTTTTCCTCATTAGTGGATAGGAAGACCCAATATTTTTAAGACACCAGCTTTTCCCTGCTGGATCTATAGATTCAATGCAATTCCAATCATAACACCAGCATGCCACTATTGAAAACCTGACTCTGAAGTATATATGGAGAGGAAAGAGACTCAGAATAGCAAACACCATGTCACAGGATTGACATTACCTAGCTTCAAGATTTATAAAGCTACAGGAATCAAGACCTGTGATTTCACTGGTGAAAGAATAGACATACAGTTGATGGAACAGAACACAAAGCCCAGAAATAGATCCACATAAATACAGTCAACTGATCACAGACAAAAGGGGCAGATGCTATACAATGCAACAAAGATATTCTTTTCAATGAATGGTGCTGGAATAACTGGATTTCCCTGTGCCCCCCTCCCCCTCCAAACAAAGGACTCTTGACACAGCTCTTACTCCTGGCACTAAAACAAACAAACAAAACAAACAAACAAACAAACAAACAGAAAACTCAAAGTGGACCACAGGCCTAAATGTAAAATGCAAATCTATAAATCTTCTAGAAAATAACACAGGAGAAAACCTAGATGATTTGTGGCATGACAATGAATCTTTAGATACAGAAATCACAGACAAGATCCATAAGAGAAATAACTGCTAAGCTGGAATTTATTAAAATTAAAAACTTTTGCCCTGTGAAAGACACTGCGAAGGGAGAAGAAAAGCCATGGAGTGCAAGAAAGTAATTGCAAGAAGACTTATCTGATAAAGCCTCTTATCAAAATATACAATAAATTCTTTAAAATCAACAATAAGAAAACATTAACCTGATTAAAAAATGGGCTGAACACCTGAACAGATACCTCAACAAAGAGCAAACACAGGTGGCAAATACACATATGAAAAAGTGATCTACATCATATATCATTAGGGATTTGCAAATTAAAACAGCAATGTGATATCACTACACACCTATCTGAATGGCAAAATTCCCAAACATTGACAATACCAAATGCTGGTGAGGACGTGGAGCAACAGGAACTCTCATTCATTGTTGGTAGAAACACAAAGTGGTATAGCCCCTAAGGAAGGCAGCCTGGTGGTGTCTTGTGAAACTACACGTGTTCTTACAATATGACCCTCCAATCATGCTCCTTGGTATTTACCCAAAAGACTTGAAAACTCACGTCCACACAAAAATTTGCACACAGATGTTTATGGCAGCTTTGTTCTTAATTACTAAAAGTTAGAAGCAACCAAGATGTCCTTCAGTAGGTGAATAGAAAAATAAACTGTGGTACACCAAGACAATGGGTGGAATATTATTGAGCACTAAAAAGAAATGAGGGAGAAAATAAATAAAATAGAGATTAAAAAATACAAAAAAAAGATCAATGAAACCAAGAACTGGTTCTTTGAAAGGGCAAACAAAATCAACAAATCTCTGGCAAGACTCACCAAGAAGAGAGAAGACCCAAACAAACAAAGTAAGAAATGAAAGGAGATACAACAGCCAATACCACACAAACACAAAAAGCCATAAGAGAATACTATGAACAGTTATATGCCAACAAATCGGACAGCTTAGAAGAAATAGACAAGTGTCTAGAAACATACAGTCCACCAAAACTGAATCAAGAAGAAACAGAAACTTGAACAGACTGATTACTAGAAGTGAAATAGAGCCTGTAATAATAATTTTTTTAAAAGCTCCCTACAAACACACACCCAGGACCAGATGGCTTCTCTGGGAAATTCCACAAAACATACAAAGGAAAACTCATACTGGTCCTTCTCAAATTCTTCCAAAAAATTGAAGAGAAGGGAATACTCCCAAACTCATTCTAGGAAGCCACCATCACCCTGAAACCAAAACCAGAGACACCACTAAAACAGAAAATTACAGGCCAATATCATTGATGAACATAGAAGCAAAAATCCTCAACAAAATGTTAGCAAACAGAATCTAACAGCACCCTAAAAAGATCTTACACCATGGTCAAGTTGGATTCATCCCAGGGACACAAGGATGCTTCAACACACACAAATCAATCAACGTGATACATAACATCAGCAAAAGAAGAGACAAAACCCACAGGATCATCTCAATAGATGCAGAAAAATCATTCAGTAAAATTCAACACCCATTTATGTTAAAAAAAAAAAAAAAAAAAAACCTCTTATCAAACTGGGGAACATAACCCACATAATAAAAGCCATTTATGACAAACCCACAGCCAGCACAATACTCTACAGTGAAAAACTGAAAGCCTTCCCAGTAAAATCTGGAGCAAGACAAGGATGCCCACTCTCACCACTTCTGTTCAACATAGTCTTGAAGTCTTAGCCACAGGACTCAGGTAAGGTAAAGAAATAAAAGGGATCTAAATTGAGAAAGGAAGAGGTAAAATTGTCATCATATGCAGATGGCATGATACGATATATACAGAAAACCCCGAAGATGCCACACCAAAACTACTAGAAGTAATGAACAAATTTAGCAAGGTAGCAGGATACAAGATTAACATGCAGGAATATGTTGCATTTCTTTACACTACCAATGAACCACCAGAAAGGGAAAGAAAAAAAAAATCCCTTTTAAAGTGGCATCAAAAAATATTCCTATATTTAGGAATAAGCCTGACCAAGGAGGTGAAAGGCTTATATGCAGAGAACTATAAAACACTGATCAAGGAAACTGAAGATGATTCAAAGAAATGGAAATATATCCCAGGCTCCTGGATTGGAAGATTTAATATTGTTAAAGTGGCCACACTCCCCAAAGCGATGTGCAGATTTAACGTGATCCCCATCAAATTATCCCGGACGTATTTCACAGAACTAGGACAAATAATCCCACCAGGTACATGGAACCATAAAAGAGCCAGAACTTCCAAAAGGATCCTGAGCAAAATAAAGAAAGCTGCAGGAATAACCCTCCCAGGCTTCAGACAATACCACAGAGCTACAGTAATCAAAACAGTGTGGAACTGGCACAAAAACAGAGATGTGGATCAATGGAACAGAATAGAGAACCCACAAATAAACCCATACAACTACAGTCAGTTAATCTTCGACAGAGGAGGCAAGAATATACAATGGAAAAAGACACCCTCTTCAGCAAGTGGCACTGGGAAATCTCGATAGCTGCACAGGGGCTTAATTTCCAAAATACACAAACAGCCCATGCTACTCCATAATAAAAAAAAAACCCCAAAATCCAATTAAAAAAATAGACAGAAAAGATGCTCAAAATCACTAATTATTAGAGAAATGCAAATCAAAACCACAATGAGGTATCACCTCACATTGGTCAGAATGGCCAACATCAAAAAGTCTACAAACAATAAATGCTGGAGAGGGTGTGGAAGAAAGAGGACCCTCCTACACTGTTGGTGGAAAGGTAAATTGGTGCAGCCACTAGGGAGAACAGTAAGAAAATACCTTAAAAAACTAAAAATAGAGTTTTCATATGATCCAGAAATTGCACTCCTGGTCACATACGCATAGAGAACTCTAATTTGAAAAGATACATTCAGCTCAATATTCACAGCAGCACTATTTACAATAGCCAAGACGTGAAAGCAACCTAAATGTCCATCCACAGAAGAATGGATAAAGAAGATGTTATTTGGATTTCTGGTCAAGATGGCGGAGCGGTAGGACCACGGGTTCACTTCTCTTCGCATCTACGAGGAAACCACAACTGACTGCTAAACAACCATCGAGTAAAAGACTGGAACCTAACAAAAAAGATCTTCTTCGACTGGAAACATAAAGAAGGAACCACAGGGGGATGGTAGGAGGGGTGTGCTCGTGATATAATGGGACCCCATACCCTTTGGGTGGGCAACCCACAAGCAGAAGAATAATTAAGTCACAGAGGCCCTCCCACAGGAGTGAGAGCCCTAAGCCCCACGCCAGGCTCCCCAGCCCAGGGTTCTGGCATTGGGAGGAGGAGGAGAGCCAAGGACATCTGGTTTTGAAGGCCAGTGGGGCTTAGCTCCAGGAGCCCCACAGGACTGAGGGAAACAGACTTCATTCTCTTGGGTAGTGTACAGTACACAGAAATCTCATATGCACCAGGTCCAAGGGCTGAGGCAGTGATTTCATAGGAAGCTGGGTCAGACCTGCCTGCTGGTCTTGGAAGGTCTCCTGGGTGTGTAGGGAACAGCTGTGGCTCACCCAGGGGACATAAAGGCTGCTGGTGGACACCCCAGGAGTGTTCATGTATATGAGCTTTCCTGGAGGCTGACATCTTGATTGGATCAATAACACCAAGACCCAGCCCCACCCAACAGCCTGTAGGGAAGCCTCAGGCCAAACAACAAGCAGGGTGGGAACACAGCCCCACCCATCAGCAGACTTCCTGAGCCACAAAGGCCTCTAGACATGGCCCTACCCACCAGAGGTCCAGGACCAAGCTCCACTCAGCAGTGGGCAGGCACCAGCTCCTCCTGCCAGAAAACCTGCATAAGCCTCTAGTCCAGCCTCATCCACCAGGGGCAGATACTAGAAATAAGAGCACAACAATCCCAAAGCCTGTGGAAGGAGTCCACAAACACAGGCCAGAGTCTGCAGTGGGACTGGCCGGACCCTGGCCTTTGGGTGACAAGAGAGGAATGCGCTTCTGGGATGCACAGGACATCTCCCACAGGGGCCACCTCTCCAAGGTTGAGGAACGTAACCAACCTACCTAAAAGTACAAACAGAAAGATAGACAATATGAGGTGGCAGAGGAATGTCTCCCAGGCCAAGCCACAAGATAAAATCCCAGGGGAAGAAATAAGTGATGAGGAGATAGGCAATTTATCTGAGAAAGAGTTTGAAGTAATGATGGCCAAGATGTTCAGAGAACTCAGAGGGAACATAAATGCACAGAGTGAAGTTTTTGGCAAAGGGTTGGAAAATATAAAGAATACCCAAACAGAGTTGAAGGATAAAATCACTGAAATGAACAATACACTAGAAGGAACGAAGAATAGACTAAATGAGGCAGAAGAACAGATCAATGAGCCAGAAGAGAGATGAGTGGAAATCACTACTGCAGAACAGAAAACAGCATGAAAAGAATTGAGGACAGTTTAAGAGAACTCTGGGACAACAGGAAGCACACCAATATTCGCTTTTTAGGGTCCCAGAAAGAGAAGAGAGAGAGAGAAGGGGCCTGAGAAAATATTTTATAGAGATGACAACGGAAAAATTCCCCAACTTGGGAAAGGAAACAGTCACCCAAGTGAAGGAAGTGCAGAGAGTTCCACAGAGGATCAACCCAAAGAGGAACACACTAAGCCACATAGCAATCAAATTGACAAAAATTAAGCAGAGGGAGAAAATATTAAAATCAGCAAGGCAGAAGCAACAAATAACATACAAGGGAACTCCCATAAGGTTATCAGCTGATTTTTCAGCAGAAACTCTACAGCCCAGAAGGGAGTGGCACAATATAGTTAAAGTGATGAAAGGGGAAACTTACATCCAAGAATACTCTATCCAGCAAGGCTCTCATTCAGATTTGATGGAGAAATCAAAAGATTCACAGATAAACAAAAGCTAAAAGAATTCAGCAGCACCAAATAAGCTTTACAACAAATGTTAAAGGACCTTCTCTAGACATCAAACAGTAAGGAAAGAGAACAAAAAGAAGTAAGGGGGTGGGGGAAAAACTACAAACAATTGCTTTGGCAGTTCACGGTCTTTCATGGTCCTATATAAAATTTGGAATTGTTTGTTCTAGTTCTGTGAATATTGTCATATTTTGACAGGAGTTGCATTGGATCTGTGGCTTGCTTTGGGCAGTGTGGCCATTTTGATAATGTTGATTCTTCCAGTCCAAGAGCACAAGATATCTTTCTATTTTTGTGTGTGTGTGTGTCATCTTCAACTTCCTCCATCAATGGTTTATGGTTTTTAGAGTATAGTTAACCTCCTTGGTTAAGTTCATTCCTAGGTGTTTTGTTGTTTTCGATGCAATGGAAATGTCTCTGCCAGTTATAAAATTCTGGTTTTTGAGGTGGGGAAAAAAAAAAAAAAACGTGAATGAAGGGCCACAAATGGCAAAATGCCCTTCTTTCTTACGGGCGAGTTGTGCTCCATTAATTCAAAAAGATACACATCATAAAAAAGATTCTTTATCCTTCATGTATTGATGTCCATTTAGGATGCTTCTATACCTCGGCAATTATAAATAATGTTGCTGTTAATAGTGGGGTGTATGTGTCTTTTGAATTAATTCTAATCTTATGATTGGCTTTATTGTTTTAATAACTACGTAAGTTTAAAAAGCTAAAGCTGTAAATGCTCTTAGAAACAATGAACATTTCATATATCTATATTTATAAAATGTATGCAGTATATTGTGTATATGTGTTTATATGCAATGTATCATACATGTGCAGTCAAATTGTAATAATTCTTACCTAATAAAACTGAAAAATGAAAAAATGTTATTTACACACACACACATGTGCAATACTATTCAGCTGTAAAAAATGAATGAAATAATGACATTTGCAGCAACATAGGTGGACCTATAGATTATCACTGTAAGTGAAGTAAGTCAGAAAGAGAGGGACAAATACCTAGGATATCACATTTATGTGGAATCTAAAATATGATAGAAATGATCTTAATTATAAAACAGCAACAGACTCACAGACGTTGAAAACAAACTTATGGTGACCAAAGTGGAAAATGGGGAAGGACGGATAAATTAGGAGTTTGAGATTAGCAGATAGGAACTGCTATTACATAAAATAGATAAACAACAAGGACCTTCTGTATAGCACAGAGAACTATATGCAATATCCTGTAATAAACCACAATGGAAAAGAATATGAAAAGAATATACATGTGTATATATATCCTGTCTTAAAATGATATTTTAAATGCTCAGTAAAATGTTATCCTTAAAAAGTATGCGCATATATGTATGTGTGTGTGTGTGTGTGTGTGTGTGTATTTAGAATCTCTTCTCTCTACACCAGAAAGTAGTGCAATATGGTAAATCAGCTATACTTCAACAAATTTTTTTTAAAAAAACAAGTGAGTCGTCCAGCCATATATAGAAATTGATGAAATAAAACATAAATCCATATTACTAAATGAAATAAGCCAATCTGAAAATGCTAAAAATGTATGATTCCAGCTCTGTGACACTCTAAAGAAATAATTAAATATGAAGGCAGTAAGTCTACCATTTTTTCCAGAAGTTGTAGGGGCAGGAAGAGCGAACAGGTGGAGTACAGAGGATTTTTAGAGGAGTGATACTACTCTTCATGATACCACACTGTTGGGTAAATGTCATTATA